>NC_081432.1:23017777-23192777 GCF_949786415.1 Peromyscus eremicus
ACAACCCCAACAAGGAGTTAGTAAGGCCCATATGCCAGTGTGCTCAGTTTAAGAAACACTAAGAAGGCAGAGAGGGCTAGGTGACGTTCTGTGAGTCACTTTACACTAGAGAAAGCAAACTTATGGTGGATTTGGACACATGCCTTTGATCCAGCACTTGGGAGCCAGAAACAGGCAGATCTCTTGTGAGTTCGCAGCCAATCCGGTCTACATGGTGACTACCAGAACAGCCTGGGCTATTTAGAGACCCTGTCTTGGGCGGGGGGACGTCAGAATTTGTCTGAGGTAATTAACTAGAAGGATGCCTTACTTTCATAAAAAGTTACGTTTGTATTTTGTTTCATTTTGTTTTGCTTTGATTTTGATAGAATAATGGTCAGATATTCAGTATAGGTGCATATGATAATGTAAAATGCAATGGTAACCAATTGTCTAAGCTAATAGAACCCATTCCACATGGCTTTTATAAGAGATGCCTTAAAGGACCCCAGGTTCTTTCAAGCCACTTTTCGTTTATAATTGATGTTTCTCTGTGCGTGCGCGTGCGTGGTGGTATTGTGTGTTATTTTATATTTTATGTGTATAGGTGATTTGCCTGTATGCATGTCTCTGCAACCCATAACATTCCTGGGGCCTACAAAGGCCAGAAGTAGGTGTTGGATCCCCTGGAATTAGAGTTATAGGTGGTTATGAATTGCCATGTGGGTGCCTGGAATTGAACCTACTCTAGAAAAGCAGGAAACTGCTGGGCCATCTCTCTAGTGTTCTCTCTTAAGGTTTCCCCCCCCCCCCCAAGACAGAATTTCTCTGTGTAACCTTGGCTGTCCTGAAACTCCCTTTGTAGACCAGGCTGGTCTTGAACTTAGAGAGATTGGGCTGCCAAATGCTGGGGTTAAGGGCATCAGCCACCACCTCCCAGCCAAGGGTATTTTTAACCTATCCACAGTCACATTATTGATTGATATATAGTTATATAGAGTCCATGTGGGGTTTTTTTTTTAACTTGAATTTAATAAAATGTAACATTACCAAGATATTAAGAGTGTTTGGGGCATTTTTGTTTTTGAGACAGGGTTTCTCTGTATTACCTTCGCTGTCCTGGAACTCGTTCTGTAGACCAGGCTGGCCTTGAACTCACAGAGATCCACCTGCCTCTGCCTCCCCAAATGTTGGGATTAAAGTGTGCTCCACCATACCTGGTTCTTGAAAGTGGTTTTTTTTTCGGGGGGGGGGGGGGGGGGGCGGGGCGGGGTTGAGGCAGGATTTCTATGTGTAACAGCCCAGGCTGTCCTGGAACTCACTTTTGTAGATCAGGCTGGCCTCAAACTCACAAAAATCCTCCTGACTTTGCCTCCCAAGTCCTGGGATTACAGGTGTGCACCACCACCACCCAGATTTTGAAAGTGTATTTTTTTTTTTTATTTAAGAAATTTTTTTACAACCACAGATTCCCCTCTCATCCCTCCTTCTGCTCTCCCCTAGCCTTCCCCCCTCGACTCACTCACCATCCCCTCCTTCAAAAGGGTAAGGGCTCCCATGGTGGGTCAGCAAAGCCTTGTACATTCAGTTAAGGCAAAACCAAGCCCCTCCCCCTGCATTAAGGCTGACCAAGACATCCCACCATAGGTAATGGGCTCCAGAAAGCCAGCTCATGCACCAGGGATAGATATTGATCCCACTGCCAGGGGCTCCTCAGCAGACCAGCTGCATAACTGTCTCTTGAAAGTGTGGTTTTAGTTTTCAACGTGGCAGTCTCCACTGTGAGTCAGGCAGTGGTGCTGCAGATGCGTGCTGATCAGCATGTTGCCTTTATCAGAAAAAGTCCCTGGGCCTGGACAGCGAGTGAGCTGCGAGAACACTTTGCTCAGTTTGGCCATATGAAAAGGTGTAAGGTGTAATATACCTTTTGACGGAGAGACTGGCTTTCACAGAGGCAGGGGTTGGGTTCAGTTTTCTTCAAAGGAAGAACTTCAGAATGCACGACAACAGGAGAATCATATTGTTGATGGAATACAGACTAAGTCAAAGTTTCAGTTGATTATCAGTCAGAAGGAAGACGCCAACCACCAGAGTCCCTGACCATCCATGTTCCAGCTCAGAAACCCAAGGCTCTGATGAAGAGAAAGACTTCTGAGATGATTATTGTACTATCCTAAGTAAATGTAACTGAGACCTTTTTAAAAAGTGTCTTTTTAAGAGATCCCTTTCAAGTGAAAGACAGCAATGATGAGAGGCATTTATATGATAAGGTGTGTGCTTGGGGGAGGTGTTGTAGACATGGTCTCATATTCGAAGTCAGAACGGCGGCCTGGAATTCAGTATTTAGCCCATTTTTGTCCTGAACTCTGGGTAATCCTTATGCCTTAGCCTCTTGGCGTACAAGGGTTACAATGGTATGACACCTTTTCCATTAGAATCATAGGGGTGGGATGCATGAAACCCTGGCTTTCATCCCCAATACTACATCCATGGAGCATGGGGGTGGCCGGAGCATCAGAACTGTGGGTGGTCTTGGCCTACTTAGCAAGTAAGTGTATTAATGAGCCAGTCTGATTGTGATCTGCCTCATCCTGCATGGCTTCAGGGACTGACCTAGCTGGGGTGGCAAGAAAGTGAGGAGAAGACAGACACAAGGAAAGGACAGATCCTAGAACAGCCTCCTGTCCCTCAAAGCTCACTGTGGTTTTGTATATGCGGATGCATGAGGAGACTGTAGCTAATCTCAGTTGGAGCACTCTGTAGGGGCAGCCTTCTGGCGGAGCTCCACAGAGAGGAACTCTGTATTGAAAAAAGTTAAAAAGGAAAAAAATAAAGCTCTGATGGACGTTGTCTGCCCATGCTGTTAACATTTGCCTACTCGTATGGACCTGAGACATAGGGGTCAATGGTATGTCAAACAATTGATTTTTCACTCAGGACTTGGCACACCTGTATTACTAACACGTGTTAGGCTGGGGCTGGAGGATCAGGAGGACTTCAGTGTCATCCTTAACTACATAACCAATTTGAGGCCAGCTTGGGTTACAGGAGACTCTTCCTCAAAACAACCTAATGGGCAGTGATGGCGCATGCCTTTAATCTCAGCACTCAAGTGGAGGCAGGCGGATCTCTGAGTTCAAAGCCACTCTGGACTACAAAGAGAGTTCCGGGGCAGCCAGGGCTGTTACACATAGAAACTCTGTCTTGAAAATCAAAACAAAAACCCAAGTGTGGTAGCTTCTACCTGTAATCTCATCACCTAAGAGGTGGAAGCCAGAGATAAGGAATTCAGGGCAACTCTGGGCAAATGAGACCCTGTTTCAAAAAGCAAAAGAGTATTCCCAGGACATTAATTTTGTTAAAAAATATATTGTGGCAGGCTGGAGAGATGGCTCAGAGGTTAAGAGCACTGGCTGCTCTCCAGAGGATCTGAGTTCAGTTCCCAGCAACCACATGGTGGCTCAGAACCGTAAGTAATGAGATCTGGTGCCTTCTTCTGGCCTACAGACATACATACAGGCAGAACATTATATACATAATATATATAGTGGTATGAACTTCGAGATGACTCAAGGAGGTAAAGATGCCTGTTGCCAAGCCTGACATGTAAAGTCATGACTTTACATACTATACAGTGAGATCTTGGCGGGGGCGGAGGTACTGGAGGACTGGAGAAATGGCTTAGCGGTTAGGAGCACTGGTTAGTCTTTCAGAGTACCCGGGTTCAATTCCCAGCACTCATGGCATCTAACGGCCATCTGTAGTTCCGTTCTACAAGAACCAGTGCTCTCTGCTGGCCTCGTTAGGCACTGCATGACCGGAGTGCAGAAGACATTAGTGCAAGTGAAATGATCATACACAAAAGTCTCACAAAGGAGTTTTGTTAGAGACAGATCAGCAGCTATTGCAGATAACCTGCGTTCAGTTCCCAGCACCCACATGGTGTCTGACACTCATCTGTAACTCCAGTTCCAGGGCATCTGATGCCTTCTTCTGGCCTCCACAGGCACCAGGAATGCCTGCCGTGCACATACATACATGCAGGCAAAACACTCATACATAAATGAAATTTTTTTAAAAAATTAAAAGGTGCCTTTAGTTACTCTTCTGTTGTGATAAAACACTATGACCAAGGTAACTCATAGAAAGAAGGGTTAAATTTGAGCTTACAGTTCCAGAGGGTAAGAGTCCATCACCATCACAGCTGGAAATGTGGCAGTAAGCAGGCATGACAGCAGAAACAGCGGAGCTCACATCTTCAACTGCAATAGGAAACAGTGCACTCAAAATGGCTCCCGTCTTTTGAAACCTCAAAGCTCACTCCCAGTGACACACTTCTTCCAGCAAGGCCACACCTCCTAATCCTCCCCCAAAGGCCACCAACTGGTGTCCAAGTATTCAAATGCTTGAAATTCATGGGGATGTCTCATTCAAATTACTACAAATGGTATTTCCATTACTTTATAGAAAGTCCACAGTTGGATGAGGAGGAGGAATATCTGTGACTGAAAAAAATGTGGTGCACGCCTTTAATCCCAGCACTCGGGAGGCAGAGGCAGGTGGATGGATCTCTGTGAGTTCGAGGCCAGCCTGGCCTACAGAGCGAGATCCAGGAAAGGCACAAAGCTACACAGAGAAACCCTGTCTCGAAAAACAAAAATAAAATAAAAATCTCAATACAGCTAGGCATAGTAGTTCACAACTGTAATGTCACTGCTCTGAAGGCTGAGGTGGAAGGACTCCCCGAGTTCAAGACCAGCCTGGGTTAGAGTGAGACTGGAAATGAGACTATAATAAAGCCGGTGTCATGAAAGGGCTGGTCTTCATTAGCATGCATATTCGGCAGTAGGGAAGGTGCCTTGGTACTTCAGTTCTCAGTCTGAAGGTCAGTGAATGTTTCTGTACCCCAATATTCTCTCCAGACACAGTAAGGCAAATCAAGCTGAATAAAAAATAAAAGACCAGGTTTATTGGCAAAAACAGTCCCAGGTGGCCTTTTCCGGCTCCCCAGAGTGAGACAGGGAGGGGAAAGGGGTAGAAATCATGTGGCCTTTCTCTGGCAGGCAGTTTAAATACCCTGTAGGATGGGGTTTGGAATTCGGGGAGAGGGGGAAGGGTGAGGGTAAAGCGAAGCTTCCAACTGAACAGTACGAACAAAGATCCATTTTGTGGTTTGTTTTAGTGCTCGCTCTTTGCTTTGATTATTGGAGGGGTAGTGTTGGAGATTAAACTCAGCCCTGAGTGCAAGCTGAGCAAACACCCCTAAAAATCCTTCACTAAGAACTCTAAGTTGGATGTGGTGGCACATGTCTGTGTTCCCAGCACTCAGGAGGCGGAGGCAAGGAGGAACAAGAGTTCCTGGTATCCTGGATGATATATCAAGACCCTCCCTGTCTGTCCCCACCCCCCAAAAAGTCACAAGGGCATTAGACATTGTGTAGATACACCTCCTCTTTTATTCCTCTGGAAATTTTCAATAATATTCAGCATGTTTTTGGATAGGTACTAGTTTTCAATCAGTACCTGTTCTAAAACTGCTTGCCATTAGAAATGATGAACAAGAGCCAGACAGTAGGTGGTGGTGGTGGCCCACACCTTGGGAGGCAGAGAAAGGCGGATCTCTGAGTTCAAGGCCAGCCTGGGCTACACAGAGAAACCCCGTCTCCAAAAACAACAACAAAATGACCAACAGTGCCAGGAATAGTGATACTTTGCCTGTAATCCCAACATACAGGAGGTCAGTTTGAGCTACACAAAATGCTGTCTCAAAAATAACTGTTGGGCAACTGGGCAGTTGCACACCTTTGATTCCAGCACTGGGGAGGCAGAGGCAGGCAGACCTCTGTGAGTTCAAGGCCAGCCTGGTCTACAGCCAGGTCTACAGCCAGGACAATTCCAAGGGGATCCAACACCCTCTTCTGACCTCTATGGGTACCAGGCACACATGTAGGCAAAACATAAATATATAATAAAATAATTTATAAATGAATATAAATGTATATTTATAAACATGTAAAGTATATAAATATGTAAGACAAATATATAAATATGTAAGATATAAATAAATACATAAACATATTCAAGCCACCTTCACAGGTTCTGATAGTAGAGTTTGAAATTAAATATTGCCAATAACAAAAAGGTGCGGGACTGAGCACAATGGCACACACATCAATTCTACCACTCAGTAGGCTCAGGCAGACTTCCCAAGCGATGTAGTTATCAGGCCCATCAGGGCCGAATAGCTAGATGCAGTTTTAAGTTGTTTATTTCCTGTTCCTCGATGGTTGTTAGTCACAGAGCAGAACTACACATTCTCTCTTCTACAAGACTCCAGTTCTTTTGCTACTCAAGGGATAACGGACGCATTTACGAACAGATTAAGGCTCTTGTTTTGGATAGGAGGGGTTTAACCCAGGCCTTGACACGTGTGCCCGTTAGATTCATCCTCAATTCCAATGATTTCTTTCCTTCATCAGTAAGCCTATCCACTTATCTAAGCTACAAGACTATGATTAATGTTTTATGAGTACCAGTGCCTCAAATTTTAAGGAGTTATACATAAGAATTCTAGTCTCTGAATAAACATTGATTCATAAATCAATGTTGGTTGTTTTGAAAAAAAATGTATTTTTGTGTGTGTGCCTGTGTTCATGTGTAGGAATAGGTTCCCTCCTCCCGTATGTAGGTTCAGGGAACTGAACTTGGGTGGTCAGGCTTGGTGATTAGTATCCTTACCTGCCACCTTGCTCAAAAGTCTTTTTGTTGTTGTTGTTATTTTTGTTTTTTTCTTTTTTTTTTTTTTTTTTTTGGTTTTTCGAGACAGGGTTTCTCTGTGTAGCTTTGCGCCTTTCCTGGAACTCACTTGGTAGTCCAGGTTGGCCTCGAACTCACAGAGATCCGCCTGGCTCTGCCTCCCGAGTGCTGGGATTAAAGGCATGCGCCACCAACGCCCGGCTATTTTTGTTTTTTTCAAGACAGGGTTTCTCTGTGTAGCTCTGGCTGTCCTGGACCTCTCTATGTAGTCCAGGCTGGCCTTGAACTCACAGGGATCTGCTTGCCTCTGCCTCCCGAGTACTGGGCATGCACCACCAAGCCAGGCACTATATTTCCATTCTATGTTTCATTCTATGAACATTCTGTGTTTCCAGGTTTCAGATAAACCAATAATGCATTACCCTTTAAGTAGTTTTCTATAACAAGTTGTTATTGGCAAGGTCAGTCAGACTGTAATCCTCAACTGTATTTCTCTGTGGACACCAGATACGTGGAGCCTCCATCACCTGATGTCTGGACGATGTACGTGCCGTCCTTGGCTGAGGCTGGCTTCCCACTCTGTTTATTAGATCTGTGTCTGTGTGCACCTTACTGGCTGTTATTGGCCTTTGTGTTTTACTTTAATTGGGAAAAGAACAATCTACTTCAACCATGTAAGATTAATATTTAATGGACACTCGTTTTGTTTCTTAAATGCATAAAACAATTGTAAGCCAGGCTACACGCACACTTGCTCTTTCTGGTTACAACGTAAATATTTAATTAAAGGAAAATCTATTTGAACCATCCTTCCATGAGGCAAAAGGCACACTAGCCTTGGGTCTTGCCTCTGCCATTTACTGAAGCCATCTGTTACTTTATCCCAAGGCTTTCTACCTGTTTCAAAAACGCAGACCATATTAATTTGCCTCGCTTCTCAAACTGTTTCCAGGAGATGGGCTATTTCTGGAAAAGAACCAGGTGACCATCATGGCAAGAACTTGAATTTGGGATGCAGCGAGCTTCCCCCACATCCTGACACTAGCCTTCAGCACATATTTACCTCTGTTCTAAGGCTTGGTCACGTTTCGCTCTCCATAGCCTGGGGCCCCAAGTGTCATCAGATATTGTATTTAGTGCTATTTCATCTTTCATCTGTAATTTCGCTTCACTTGCTAACAAATGTATTTCTTTGTAGAGAAGGTCTCTGTAGCCAAGTTGACCTCCTTTGACCTCTTGCCTCTAAATACCCTTCCCTCCCATACAGGGTCCATCCCTCTGAGTAACAGCTCCTCTGGCTGTCCTGGAATTCACAGAGATCCACCTGCCTCTGTCTCTGAGTACTAGGATTAAAGGCGCACACCACCCCAACCTCCTCCCCCCCCCACCTCTAATTCTTTTTTTTAAAGATTTATTTATTTATACCCCCCACCTCTAATTCTTTTTTTTTTTTAAAGATTTATTTATTTATTGTGTATACAGCATGTATGACTGCAGGCCAGAAGAGGGCACCAGATCTCATTACAGATGGTTGTGAGCCACAATGTGGTTGCTGGGAATTGAACTCAGGACCTCTGGAAGAGCAGCCAGTGCTCTTCACCTCTGAGCCATCTCTCCAGCCCTAGATTACAATAGTGTGTAGCACTGAAGGGCTGGAGAGATGGCTCATCAGTTAAGAGCACTGGCTTCTGCTCCAGAGAACCCAGGTTTAACTCCCTGCACTCACATGGCAGTTCACAGCCATCTTTAAGTCCAGTTCCAAGGGGTCTGATGTCCTCATTTTGCCTGGATAGGATAAAAATGGGTAACAGTAGCTATCACTTCCCTGGAGGCCCCTACCTGAGATTAGGAAGTCAGACATGCATTTCTACTACAATTAGAGAGAAATAGCAGTTGCTCTGTTAACATACCTACAAAACAGTGGCAAAGATGTAAACTGCCCCTGGCTGCCTGGCGGTGGTGGTGCACATCTGTAATCCCAGCACTCAGGAGGCAGAGGCAGGCGGATCTCTGTGAGTTCGAGGCCAGCCTGGTCTATAGATCCAAGACAGCCAGAGTTGCTACACAGAGAGAAACCCTGTTTCAAAAAACAAGCAAGCAAACGAACAAAAAACAAAACAAAAAACCATCCCTGTCCCTGAAAGGGACAGGAATCTAACTAAGGGTCAGTGTATGAAGTTCAGTGGGTGTAAGGCAGAAGTGAATAAGGTGGTAAGGTAAATTATCTCCTCCTGCTCGACCGGCATCCCTCCTCTGTTTTCTTTGCAGGCAAGAACTCAACCAAGATCTTGAGCATGCTAGGCAACTGTGTAATAGGTTTTCTGTACCCAGATAATAGTTTTCTCCTTCTCCACCAACACAGTAAGCCAGATCAAGCTGAATTGAAAACGCATAACAATAGTTTATTTGAGCAAAGCAAATGTCTGTTGGGTTCTCCAGTCCCAGAGTTCAAGACTGGAGAAGCCGCGTTCCCTAAAGCAGGGGGATCATACAGCTTGCAGGCAAGGGGTGATGATGTGTCCACCACAAGCTGGGTTTGTGCACAAGTGTGGTCAAAAGCTTAATGCTTTAGGCAGGGTCTTGGGCTGCTGGTAACTTCAGGGGAGGAGCTGCCATGGTCACTAAGAATGTGGAGCTTTTTGGTGCCTTCCCTTTGTTGGAGATTCTCTGAGAGGGGCAGATTTGGAGAGAGACAGGAATGGGGCTTTCTGGGTCAAGCAGGAGTGAGCTGGAGGTTCCAACTGAATACTGTGGTTTAATAATGCTTGTGTTGAGAATAGACCTTGTTACAGCAGAGTTGGAAGTCCAAGCTGGTTGAGTCAAAGCCAGCAATCCCTTTGACTTGAACTATTCCTAGCAGTAATCTGTGTGCTATCTCGCCCAGCTAAAAAGGTTTCCCATAATGCATAGGGACTATTCAGGATGAACTTTTTAACATGAATCACTCTCAGCAAATGTACGTTATTCCCAAATGACGCAATACCACAAATGACCATGTGCGGGTTCAGGAAAGATTCTCACACCTTTTGCTAAAGACCCTCAAAAGCCAAACTCAAATTAGTTCTATGTCAGCCTAATCTACACAGAGTCCCAAGCCAGCCAAGTCTACCCTGTCTCCAAAAAAAAAAAAAAAAAAAAAAAAAAAAAAGCTTTGCTGTAGATAGAGCCGTTGCTTAGCATGCTTAAAGCCTAAAATTCAATCCCTAAGCTACAAAATGGAAACACAACATAGGGCCGGAGAGATGGCTCCGTAGTTAAGAGCATTTGCTGCTTTTCCAGAGGACAGGAGTTCAATTCTCAACATCCATGTCAGGGAGCTTAGCTCACGACAGTCTGTAATTTCAACTCAGGGGATTTAATGCCTCTGACCTCTAAGAGCACCTTCACTCACACACACCTACACATAGTTAAAAACAGAAATAAATCTTTAACAAAATTAAAACACAAAGCCAGGTGTGGTGGCACATGCCTTTAATCCAAGCATTTGGGATGAAGAGGCAGTTCGATCTCTATGAGATCAAGGCCAACCTGGTCTACATAGTGAGTTCCAAGACAGCCAGAGCTCAAAAAAAAAAAGGAAAGAAAAGAAATCACAAACATAGCTGCACTGTGGGGCATTTACTCACCAACCCCACAGTTCCCTAGAGTTTTCTTGAGTGCGAGCAGCAGGAAATATGAAATAGAAGGATTTAGATTGTGGAGATAAACAGAAAATAAAGGATAACCTTGAGAGGGCCTGGAACCGACTGTCTCTGCCCCAGAGTATTTATAGAGACGTCAAGTGGTGGAGCAAAAGACCTCCTCCCCCAGCACAGCCAAGTGCAGACCATTTCAGACACCTGCACTCAGGCCCATGGTCCTAATCATCCTCTATGCGGACCTGCTGGGTAAAGCCACGAGGAACCTGAAAACGGGCTCCCACACTGCACTAATAGGAAACCACTATGCTGCCACTCCAGCTGGCCACTGCCCTCTCTCCTTTCTTGCTCACATGTATCCTCGGTGTCTGACATAGTGTCTTAATCTGTTTTCTACCTGTGGGAACAGATACTTACAACAGACTGGGTAAGTGATAAATATGGAATTGATGTGACTCACTGAAGGCTTGGAAGTCCACAATCAAGGGACCTCGTGGTGAAAGCCTGGCTTCCCAAAGCATAGATGGCAAAAAGCTTACTGTGACAAGAGCATGGAGAGAGAAAAGGGGGCTGAACACTGTGTTGTTGTTTTTAAGATTTTTTTACTCAGTTGGACAGTGGTAGTGTGCACCTTTACTCCCAGCACTCAGGTAGAGGCAGGTGGATCTCTGTGAGTTCAAGGCCAGCTTGGTCTACAGAGCAAGTTCCAGGACAGCCAGGGCTATACACAGAGAAACTCTGTCTTGAAAAATAAAAACCAACCAACCAGCCAACAAATGAAAGATTTATTTACTTATGTATGTGTAGTTATGTTTACCTACATGAGTTTATGCACATGACATGTTTACAGGTGACAAAAGGACACTGGAACTAAAGGTATGGTCAGTTTGAGCCACCTAACATGGCGTTGTGAACGTGGGCATACACAGCAGTAGCTGCAGATGTGGCTCGTTAGGGAGAGCTCCAGTCTAGCACACTAGCACCCCCGATTACTCTCATCCTTACCCTATCTTAGCTCCATCCCTAGCAACCTGCCCCCCTCCCTACAAGTCTCTTTTCCATGTTCATGCCTTTTTGTTTTGTGACACAGTTTAACCAGGGTTGTCTGTATCAACATAGATGAAAACACCAGCCCCTCCTTCTCCAGCATCAATCAATAAACAATACTTTTTTTTGGGGGGGGTTGGGCACAGGGTCCCATGTAGCTCAAGCTGGCCTCAAAAGGGCTATGTAGCAGAGAACGGCTTTGAACTCATGCATGTAACTCCAGTACCTAATAAAAAGAGAGATCAGGAGTTCACAATCATCCATTACATGAGACCCTGCCTCAAGAAAAAAAAAATAGTTCATCTCCAGTTATACAGCAAATTTGAGGCCATTCCGGGTTTCATGAAACCCTGTCTCAAAAATATTCCCCCTTAGCTGGTACTCAACTTTACTCTCAGCACTTGGGAGGAAGAGACAGGTGGATCTTTCCGGGTTTGAGGCCAGCCTGGGCTACATAATGAGTTCTAAATTAGCCGCTGTAGCCCTTGCCTCAATAAATATTACGTGGGATTTATTTGTTTGTGTGTATGTCTGTGTTGCCCTCGCTGAGGCTAGAAGAGGACACTGGAGTTACAGGTGGTTGTGAGCCACCTGATGTGGGGCTCTGGGATCCAAACTCAGGTCCTTAGAGAAGAAGAGCCAGTGTTCTTACCTGCCAAGCCATCTCTCCAGTCCCGTCTTAGTCGGTGTTCTGTTGCTGTGAAGAGACACCACGACCAAAGGGACTCTAATGAAAGAAAACCTTTAATTGGGGCTGGCTTACAGTTCAGAGGTGTAGTCCATGGTCATCATGGCAGAGAACGTGGCAGCAGGCAGGCATGGTGCTAGAGAAGTAGCTGAGAGCTACATCCTGATCCATAAGCAGAGGGGGTGGGGGAGAGAGCGAATGGGCCTGGGCTGGGCTTTGGAAACCTCAAAGCCCACCCCCAGTGACGAAAGGATGAGAAGGATTAGGAAGTGTGGTCTTGTTGGAGGAACTGTGTCAAGCAGTTTTACTCCCTGGTGACCAAGCGTTCAAATACATGAGCCTACAAGGTTTATTCTTTTCCAAACCATCACACTTCCAATTCTTAATTTTCAGTATCTTTGATCCACCACAGAATTTTCATAAGCTGCCAGGTGTGGTGGCGCACACCTTTAATCCCAGCACTCAGGAGGCAGAGGCAGGTGGATCTCTGTAAGTTGCAGGCCAGCCTGGTCTACATAGTGAGTTTCAGGACAGTCAGGCCACATAGACCCTATCTGAAACAAAACCAAAACAAATCCACAATTTTATTATGCTCCCCCCCACACCCCCAAGACAGGGTTTCTCTGTGTAGTTTTGGTGCCTGTCCTGGATCTTGCTCTGTAGACCAGGCTGGTCTCGAACTCACAGAGATCTGCCTGCCTCGGCCTCCCGAGTGCTGGGGTTAAAGGCATGCGCCACTACTGCCCAGCTTATTATGCTTTTTAAAAAATCTTATTAAAATACTTCAATAACATAAAATTAGTCTGCTTCCAAATGCACTGTCTCACCTCAAGCAAAAGAAAATTTTAATTATAAGAAACACGGCTTGAGAATTCACTGCCCCTTGGCTGCAAGTCCCTGCCTAAGGTTCATGTGGAGAGCTCTCATTAACCGGTGCTCTTGAGTGGTAGGGATAATGATGGCTATACATGGTACTAATAGAGCTCAGCTGGAAACGTATGTGGGGAATCTGAGTAAACCTCTAGAAGGATATTAAATTCTAGAGACCAGTTGGCTGTTTTGACCATGCCTGGCAAATGTTGCTGAGGAGTCTGGGAGTACTGTGAGTTAGTAACAGAGCTGCCCTTTACTGTTTAAACTGTGGTTTGAGTCTAACCCAGGTCACCCTTGTGACCTCAATTGGTGTGAAGTGAGATGCTGCTCTGAGCCCTGCTGTAAGGAAACACCTTTCACACTGAAGAGGACACTGATTGATTGGATGGGCAGTAAGAACAGCTGCCAGCCTGCTGGCTGGAGGACACTTGGCAGCTACCGGGTCTCTCCTCCCGCAGTGTCCAGTGCGTTCACCAGGAGCCTTGACTTGCCTAATACTTTCCTCATGTTTGACTTCGATCTGTAAAGAAACTGGAACATTGACCGGGGCTTAGCCCAGGGCTCTGCAAACCTTTATTGTAGAGGGACAGAGAGGAAATATCTGAGACCTTGCGGTCTGTTACCTCCTCCATTCATTTCTGCCTACAAAAGCAACCATAGGGCATGCATAAATAAATTAGTGTGCCTCTTTGCCAATAAAACTTTATTTCTCGGGGTTGGGGATTTAGCTCATTGGTAGAGTGCTTGCCTAGCAAGCACAAGGCCCTGAGTTCGATCCTCAGCTCAAAAAAAAAAAAAAAAAAAAAAAAACCAACTTTATTTCTACAGTTTTTCTTGTCAAGAGGCAGACTGTTGATTAGGGCAGGGGGGTAGGGGGCATGGGGACCACTGCATCGGGGCAGCCTGGGCTGGATTCTGACTCTCCAGAGAACAAGCCGGGGCAACACAGCTGGCCTTCCTGTCCTGGGCCCTATGAAATCCATAAACTCTCTAACCCTGGGTGACGACCACCCCTCTGCACGCTACTAAAATGAGGGTCAGAGGGCAGGTTTTTTAGAGCCTAAAGAATGTAATAAGTGGAAAGTGAGCTGAGGAAAGCCAGTGTACTTTCCAACCAACCATAGTTTTAAGGGGATAGGTAGGAGATGTCTTGAGCATCTTTTATCCTCTATCTCAGAAAGAATCAGGGAAGAGAAGACACTCAGGCAGGAGACTTCACTGGAAACAGTTCCTTTGAGATTTGGGCTCCTGAGGTGAGGCCAGCTCAGTTTTGCTGGGGTTTGCATGTCAACGTTGGGATGCAGGGCCCAGCTGTAGAAGCCTGAGGTAAAGCATGCTCTGTCCTTCCAAGTTCTAAAGTGCTCGCTCTCTCTCTCTCTCTCTCTCTCCTACCTCCGTCTGTCTGTCTGTCTTTAGGTGTGAAAGATTAATCTGATTTTTTTTTTTTTTTTTTTTTTTTTTTTTTTTTTTTTTTTTTAGTGTGCCTCACAAAAGAGTTTTGATTACTTCTCAGCTTCTAGGGCTCTAGACAGTCTGTTATCCCAGCTTCTCTTCAGGAAGTAATATCTCAGGCTCTAAAACCTGCCCTCTGACCCTCATTTTAGTAGCGTGCAGAGGGGTGGTCGTCACCCACAGTTAGAGAGTTTATGGATTTCATAGGGCCAAGGACAGGAAGGCCAGCTGTGTTGTCCCGGCTTGTTCTCTAGAGAGTCAGAATCCAGCCCAGGCTGCCCCGATGCAGCGGTCCCCATGCCCCTATCACCTCCCATGGACGGTCTGCCCACTGCAGAGGTCCTCATGCCCCCATCACCTTCCCCCCATCACCTCCCATGGACGGTCTGCCCACTGCAGAGGTCCTCATCCCCCATCACCTCCCATGGACAGTCTGCGCGCTGCAGAGGTCCCCATCCCCCATCACCTCCCATGGACGGTCTGCCCACTGCAGAGGTCCCCATTCCCCATCACCTCCCATGGACGGTCTGTGCACTGCAGAGGCCCCCATCACCTCCCATGGACGGTCTGTCCACTGCAGAGGTCCCCATCCCCCATCACCTCCCATGGACGGTCTGCCCACTGCAGAGGTCCTCATCCCCCATCACCTCCCATGGACAGTCTGTCCACTGCAGAGGTCCCCATCCCCCCATCACCTCCCATGGACAGTCTGCCCACTGCAGAGGTCCTCATCCCCCATCACCTCCCATGGACGGTCTGTCCACCGCAGAGGTCCTCATCCCCCATCACCTCCCATGGACGGTCTGTCCACTGCAGAGGTCCTCATCCCCCATCACCTCCCATGGACGGTCTGTCCACTGCAGAGGTCCCCATCACCATCACCTCCCATGGACAGTCTGCCCGCTGCAGAGGTCCCCATTCCCCATCACCTCCCATGGACAGTCTGTGCACTGCAGAGGTCCTCATCCCCCATCACCTCCCATGGACGGTCTGTCCACTGCAGAGGTCCTCATCCCCCATCACCTCCCATGGACGGTCTGCCCGCTGCAGAGGTCCTCATCCCCCATCACCTCCCATGGTCAGTCTGTCCACTGCAGAAGTCCCCATCCCCCCATCACCTCCCATGGACGGTCTGCCCACTGCAGAGGTCCCCATCCCCCATCACCTCCCATGGACGGTCTGCCCACTGCAGAGGTCCCCTTCCCCCCATCACCTTCCCCCCATCACTTCCCATGGACAGTCTGTCCACTGCAGAGGTCCCCATCACCTCCCATGGACAGTCTGTCCACTGCAGAGGTCCCCATCCCCCCATCACCTCCCATGGACAGTCTGCCTCACCTGCTTCAGCACCAGCTCCTCACCTTCCTCTCTCCACACTTTCATCAACACAGCTGCTTGGCAAAGCCCCATGTCTCCCTCTGAGGAGCAGAAGTGAGAGTTCTCAGGTTTGTTTCATGATGAAGAAGAAACTTGCTGTAAAACCACATAACAAAGAGTACAGTGGGAAAGCTGGGCAGTGGTGGCACCCAGCTTTAATCCCAGCACTTGGGAGGCAGAACCAGGCAGATCTCTGTGAGCCCAGCCTGATCTACAGAGAGTTTCAGGCCAGCCAGGTTCTACACAGAGAAATCTTGTCTTGAAAAACCAAAAATCCTGGGGCTGGAGAGGTGGCTCAGAGGTTAAGAGCATTGGCTGCTCTTCCAGAGGTCTTGAGTTCAATTCCCAGCAACCACATGGTGGCTCACAACCATCTGTAATGAGATCTGGTGCCCTCTTCTGGTGTGCAGGCATGCATGCAGACAGAATACTGTATACATAATAAATAAATAAATAAATAAATAAATAAATAAATAAATAAATAAATCTTTAAGAAACAAAACAAAACAAAACAAAAAAAAAACAAAAATCCAGAACCAAAACAACCAACAAAACACACAAACAACAACAACAAAAACAAACCCAAAACACTTGGTAGAGTGCTGGGCACACACAATGCCCAGGGCTCGAACCCCAGCGCTACACAGACCAGTCACGTTAGAGTATCCCTGTCATTCAGCATTTGGGAGATGGAAACAGGGTCAGGGGTTTAAGGTCATCCTCAGGTAACTAGAGAATTTCCCAGCCAGCCTGGATGGCATCTCAAAAACAACACTATAGGCCAGGCCTGGCAGCTCACTTCTCTAACACCGGCACTTGAGGGGCAGAGACAAGAGGATTTGCTGCACATTTGAGGCTGGCCTTGTCGGAGTATGGATAAAAGAGTAGTTCCTGATTCTGCTTTAAACATCCCTGGCCCATGCCTGCACTCTCAGTTGGGAGGTGGAGACAGGAGAATAAGGAGGTCTGGACCAGCCTGGGCTACATGAGACCTGTCTTTAAAAAGAAAGTGTGAAGGTTTCACTTTCTGAATTCAAGAAAGGGAACATCAGCTGATGAGCTGTGGGCACAACAGCAATCTAGGGCCCTCCAAAAGAGCTCTGCAACTCACAGTCATCTGTAACTCCAGCTTCAGAGGATTCAGCACCCTCTTCTGGCCTCTGCAGGTACCTGCACTCACACATGCAAATACCTGTGTATACACACACACACACACACACACACACACACACACACACACACACTTAAAATAAAATCTTCTAAAAATTTTAAAGTCACGCCGGGCGGTGGTGGCACATGCCTTCAATGCCAGTTCTCAGGGGGCAGAGGCAGGTGGATCTCTGTGAGTTCAAGGCCAGCCTGGTCTACATAGTGAGTTCCAGGACAGGCTCCAAAGCTACACAGAGAAACCCTGTCTCAAAAACAAGCAAACAAAATACAAAACAAAACAAAAATTTAAAGTCATCAATACAAATGTCACCCTCCCTATGCCATGTGTGCTGTAAGCAGGAGCCACTGACACCAGGTGACCCAGTGAGTGTTGAGACTGTTCCTCCTCGAGGTTTGCCTTGGCCACAACTGAGTAGCCAAGCAATTGACTTCCCAACCCAAAGTGCTCTTGTGTCTGGTGACAGCAGGCCATGAGGAGGCGACAAAAATAGTGTCATCCTACACGAAGCAATAATTAGATTCATTTCAGTTCCAATGAATCTACATGCCAGGCACA
Organism: Peromyscus eremicus; assembly: GCF_949786415.1. NCBI lineage: Eukaryota > Metazoa > Chordata > Mammalia > Rodentia > Cricetidae > Peromyscus > Peromyscus eremicus. The sequence continues at coordinate 23,035,314 of NC_081432.1, forward strand.
GGGCAAGGTGTCAGGTGCAGGGATGAATCAGGAGATGATTACAGGTAACTGCATATTATAGCCTTCACCACACGAGTGTTATAAAAGTGCTAACAATGTGCTTGGGAACAGATGAAACCTTCCTACATGTGTCAGGGATTTTTATGAGCTGGGTTTTTGTAGGATGTCACCGGTAGGAAAGTGGAAAGGGGTCTGGAGGGGTGGCTCAGTGGTTAAGCGCTTGCTGTTCTTGCAGAGGACCCAAGTTCAGTTTCTAGCACCCCCATGAGGCAGTTCACAACTCTTGTAACTCCAGTTTCAGGGGATGCAGTGCCCTCTTTGTGTCTCATCGGGCACCGGTGCGCACATATGCACATACATGCATGCATGCAGGTGCACACAATACACATGAAAAGTAACTAAAAGCAGAGAGGTCTTCTAGCCAGAAGAAACAGTCCAAGAGAATGAGAGTACTAGTCCTCAGAGCTGGGAGATGCTGAGTGGTCAGGAGGGGAAGGAACGATGGGATCACAGTGTGAAGAACACTGAATGTCCTACTTCAAACAAGGTGGATGTGAGCATTCAAGTTCATTCACAATAATTCTTGTGCAACATGTACAAAAGTTTCCCTGTGGTTGAGTTTTCAGGGTCAAACACAATCTAGCTCCAAGCTTTTCCGGTCAGACTTTAGAAATGGAATCTTGTTTAGGGCAGGGATAGGGATCACTCTCTGTTGTTCAGAACTCTTTGGATAGGACATGAGGAGAAAGAGCCTGACTTTTTTCCTAGGTACCTGTGCCCCATGGTACTGATGCCAGGGGCTGTCCCTCCACTTCCAGCAAACACAAGGTCAAGGGGCTGTGGTGGCTCACAGCAGCCTGCAGCAGCCTGGCTGAAACACCTCAGGCTTGGATGCCGGTCTCCACAGCACAGGCAAGTGGCCTCTATGTAGGCTGCTCAAGTCATCAGCTCCCGGTCCCTTCTCTCTAGGAGAAACCATCTTTCACCTGCTTCACTGGTCCTGAAGCCCCAAAGCTCTGGACACCTGTCCCTAGAAGGACGATGTCTTTTCGTTTGAGACAAGAGACAGGATCTCGTGTAGCCCAGGCTGGCAGGCAAATCAGAAGTTAAATGTCATTGTTGGCTACAGAGAAGTCCAGCAGGAAACAAAACCGGCCCCTCAAACCTGTAATTCCCCCAATGTTTTTTTGTTCCAATGTGAGTTACCGACCAATGTGCCCCTTTAAGTGGACAAAAAGGCTCCCCTTCTCTTCTAAAGTATTGCTGTGTTTGTGGAAAGGCTCTGGAGAAGTTCCCGCCTTGAGGCTTAGTTCACCCATATACATATATTTCATCTTTCAGGTTCTTCCTTATTGTTTAACAGGTTGACTGGTTGGTTTGTTTGTTTGCTTTGTTTTGGTTTCTTTTTTTGAGACGAGTTCTCACCACCTCAGCCTGGCTTCAAACTTACTATGTAACCAAGGATGGACTTTGGACTTCTGACAACCCCCCACCCCCACCCCACCCCTGATCTTCCTGCTTCTACCTCCTGGGATTACAGGGATGCGCTTCTATACCGGTTTATACGGTGCTGGAGGCTGCACCCAGGGCTTCTGAATACAGGGCAGTCACCCTCCCGTCTGAGCTGGATCCCCAGTTATCTCTTTTAGATTTGTTTTTATTATTTTAATTATGTGTATGCATGTTTGTCTGTGTGTAGTTGGTGCATGTGAGTGCAGGTATGTGATAAGATGTTGGAAACACTCCAACTCCGTCTACAATCTCTGTCCTCCCAGACAAAAAACCTCAACAAGTTTAGGCAGCTTGTTTGTCTGTGAGAGGGGATGATGGTGGTGATCCTCTGACAGGAACAGTGTTATTCAACCATGATTACAGGAAAGACACAGAAGGGATGCTGGAGTGTGGATTCGAGTCCAAGTCCTTGGGCTGGGCACGGTGGCCTTTAATCGAGGCGCTCAGGATCAGGACTAGAGAGGAGAAGCCAGATCTCTGTGAGTTCCAAGTGGCCTGGTCTATGTAGTGACTTCCAGGCCAGCCAGGCCTACATGTCGAGGAGCTCCCCCCCACAACCCCCACCAAAAATATTTCTAGTTTTCCAAGCATTAGGTATACAGGAACATGACTTTGGTCCACCCGATAAAGCCCGAAGAGAAATTGTGTCTCTGTGAGACTGAGCACTCAGGCTGAGAGCTTACCACATGTGTTCCCTCCGAAGTAGTTATCCGTCCACCTCGGAAACAGAGTTCAGATGGGAAATCCTACGGCACCTTCACATGTTTATTTGAGCTGAAGCTGAAGTCAGGTTTATTTTACAGAAGCCTGATTCAGCAACTGTCTGACTCCATTTCATACCACCCATGTGACTGGGCATACTTCTTGTTATCTGTCTGTCTGTCTGTCTGTCTGTCTGTCTATAATAGCTTGTGAGAAATGGCAGTGACCTTGGCAATAGACTTTCTTTTTCTCCCACTGAGAAGCCAGAATTCCAATGTACCTGATGAATCTTTTCCCAAAGCGAAAGAGATGGTGGCTAGACCTAGTGCTGTGACCTAGGGGCATCAGGGGCAGCACAGGACAAGGTAGCTAGTTGCCTGATCCCTAGTCTGGGGCTAAAACTTGTTTGCCTGAGTAAAGGTGGGAAGTGCTTCTTAATCTAATGGACCATGGTTTTTGTCATTTGGGGGAAAAAAAGTTTAAAATACAGGATGACGGCTGAGAAGGCAGGGTCAGTGGGAAAAAGCTGGGTTTGAATCCTGAAACCCAGGTAAACTGAGGTAGACTAGGACATATATAGTACATGTATAGTCTGGAATAGTCTGTAGTCCCTGTGGTCCTATGGGGAGATGGGAGGTGGGGACAGATCCAGGAAGCTCTTAGGTCAGCAAGCCTGCAGTACAGAGTGGTAAAACAACTCACCATGCCTCATTTGGAAGGCCAGACCTGACAGTGAGGGTGTCTTCTGACTTCCACATGCGCGCCATGGCACACACATTCCCCACACTCACACACATGCACGCACGTGATACAATAGTATCCAAGATGCTTGGGGTCAGATTTTAGATTTTTTTTTTCAGATGCTCAAATCTTGGATATACGTAATGAGTCATATTGGATATGGGTCCCAAGTCTAAACACGTGGTTCACTTGATTCATATTCGTTCCCCTTACACACAGCCTGAAGGTGATTTTGTACAGTATTTGTATAAACTGGGTTGTTGTTTTTTTGTTTTTGTTTTTGTTTTTGTTTTTTTTTTACTGTGACCGATCACAGAAAGTCAAGTGTGGTACTTTTCACTTGTGAAATCATGTTAGTATTCAAAAAATTTCAGACCTTAGAGCATCTGGGATTTGAGGATTAGGGATATCAATCTGCAATAGTTAACACAGAGTTGTGAAATTAGGCTATTGTTATTTATACTATCTGTGATTTATGATGTATTTACCACAGGTAGAGTATGGACTAGCTCATTATTGTAGTTATAAGGTTAGGCGTGGTGGCACATGCTTGTAATCCCAGCACTTGGGGGGGGGGGGGCTGAGGTAAGAGAATCATGAGTTTGAGGTCAGCCTGGACTACATAGGGTGTCTCTCTCTCCCTTCCCCTGCCTCCTCCCCCACCCCCGACTATTATATCGACACTGATGATTGATAAGGGAGTGAGAACTCTGAAATGGCCCTCAGGTCTTGTAAAAGCACCTTCCTCTTTATAGTACTGAGTTTTGGTACTAAGGCTAATGCCTATCCTGTCCTTTTTCCCAAGGCTGTCCTTTTCAATAGATATTTTTCCCTCAGGGGCCCAGGGTCTAAATTCCAGCCCAGCCTGTTTGTCCTTATCGCTCTGCAGGGGCAGATCACGGGCTTTCCTAGCTCACTCACCCTTTGGGCTCCTGGGGCATGACAGAGTGCCGTCTCAGAATCCCCAGATCCTAATCAGGGCCGCGTCCCACGATTTCGCCACTGTCTCTCACCATCAGGGTGCCATTTCTCCAACCCTGCTTTCCTCAGAATTCTCCAAAGAATGGGATGTGTTAGGGGAGGAGGCACACGCTAGAACTTCAGAAAGCCACGGATGAGAGGGCCCTCAGAGTACTCTGCTGCGAGATGAGGATCTAACACCAGAGAAGCCGGAGAACTGGCCTGAGAGGTCAGGAGCGGAGCGGAGGCTCAAACCTGGGTCACCTCCCACGCGCGACCTGGGTCCTCTCCGCCCCGCGGGTGGGCGATGTCCGGGGCTCTTCTGGTTGCTGCGGGGACCCGGGAGTGACGGCGACGCCCTGGGAAGCCCGGCCCCGCCCCCGGCCCCGCCCCCCGCAGCGGGCTCCCGGGGCAGCGGGCGCGGGCGCAGTGAGCGCGGGTCCGGCGGGCGGACGGTATGGCGCAGCCGGTGCAGCTGGCGCCCGGCTCGCTGGCCCTGGTGCTGAGCCCGCGGGAAGCCGGGCAGGCGGCGGAGGAGCCGGGCGGCCGCGCGCTCTTCCGCGCCTTCCGCCGGGCCAACGCGCGCTGCTTCTGGAACGCATGCCTGGCGCGCGCGGCGTCGAGGCTGGCCTTCCTCGGCTGGCTGCAGCGCCGGGTGCTGCTGGTGCGGGCGCCCCAGCCCTGCGTGCAGGTGCTGCGGGATGCGTGGCGGCGCCGAGCCCTGCGGTCGCCCCGGGGCTTCCGCATCACCGCGGTGGGTGAGTGCCGGCCGGGAGCCGGGGCGACAGACTGCGGGGGGCCGGGGGCGGGGAGGCCTGGTGCGTGGCCAGTGGCGGCCCGGGTCACCGCGACGAGTCCCGAGAGCCCGCGGGTTCCTGGTGGCAGGGGAGGGGGCATTTTAAGAAAAGTTAGGCTCTGGTCGGAGAAGGAATCCGCTTGCTCCATCCTTCCTTCCTAGACTTCTTTCTACTTTTAACTCCCTTTCTTCTTTGCTTTCCATCTTTCCTGCCTCCCTCCTTTATTCCATTTCGGTCCCTGGTGTTCGTGTCCTGCTTCTTGGGTCAGCCAACTTTCAGAAGTTTGGGGGACGGTCATTAACTGCAGGGGGAAAAAGAAATAGATGGTGCTGTGGACGCATCCCATTTCATTAACCAATGAGAGAAATTTCCACCTCTCCAGTCTTTTCAGACTGATCATTTGTTTGGGAAACCGACAAGAGCTGTTTGCTTGTAAAATATTCTCCTTGAGAAACGGAACCACTGCACCAGTGAGCGGCCACTGACTCTGGCCACCACACGCAGGCAACTGTGACAGCTCCCTCCAAAGCCTACCTAGTTCTGTCCTAGCTGTCTGTGGGGGCTGTGGGGACGTTTGACGGTGTGGTGGTGATCAGTTGTTTAAAGCCCTGAGTTTTGACTCCTACCAAGGAACCTCTTCATCTTAGTCACGGGTCCTCCTCCTCCTCCTCCCATCGCAGGAGCACAGCAAATAAACATTCATTATACTCCCTGGGGCAAGGGAACACCTGATGCTGTGTGTGGTCTTGTCCAGGGATGGTGACCTTCTCTAGGCAGTCCAGGCCAGCAGAGCTGGCCTGAACCTTGGAAGGCTTCTCACCTTCATGCTGTCTTAGCCAGCCCACCCCCACATTTCTTTGCTTAAAAAGAATAAGAGGACATTGCAAAACCACATAGAAAGGTTTCATCTTTTCCATGCAGGAGTGAGTCGAAAGAATAGCTCTCTTGCTTTGAAACAGGGAGCCAAGTAACCAAGTCAGAATCCTCCCTGGGGAAGGGGGCTTGCAGACAGGCTGTATGAAAAAGGCTTTTCAGTCCTGTGTCCTGGGTTTCTCTGGTTTGAATTAGTGGTTGCATTCTCCTGTCCTCTGCCTCCTTCCAAAGGGTGAGCACAGCGTGTATTTCAGAAAGGGAATTGAATGCAGTGGGGGTCTAGACCGGAGGGGTGAAATAAGAGAGCATTTATGCAAAGTCTGAGGCAGCCATGATACCACCATTGGGGCCCAAGGAGCTGTGGTGCATGCTGGGATAGGGGTAGAAAGGTGAACTGGCCGCCATTCCTTTCCAACACAATGCACCTACCTGACTAGTGTCCAGTAACGAAAGACGCATTGGATGTTTTTCATATTTATTTGTGTTTGTGTGTATGTGTGTATGCATGCCTTGACAACTCACCAGAGATTCATTAACAAGGGAGAGTATAACAGGCCTATGTAAACGTTTTACAAATGTTGGGGCTGTTTGCCACACGTTTTGGCGCACCCCTTTAGTCCCAGCACTCGGGAGGCAGAGGCATGGGGATCTCTATGAGTTCAAGGCCAGCCTGGTCTACAGAGTGAGTTCCAGAACAGCCAGGGCTACACAGAGAAACCCTGTCTTAAAAAACAAAACAAAAAAGGTTTATTTTGTGTGTATGGGCCTGAGTGTATACATGCACCTTGTGCTCACAGGCGCCCACAAAGGCCAGAAGAGGGCCAGATGCCCTGGAACTGGAGTTACAGCTGGCAGTGAACCACTATGTGGGTATGCGGACTTGAACCTGGATCCTCTGAAAGAGTAGCTGGTACTCTTAACCACTGGGACTTTTTTTTTTAAGGTAGGGTTTAATGCAGCGCAAGCTGGCCTCAAATTGGCTATGTAACCAAGGTTGCCTTGAACTGGTTTTCCTTCATTTACCTCCTATGCCTTGTTTATGGGGGTTGAACCCAGGGCTTCGTGTGTGCCAGCCAAGCACTCTGCCAACTTCAGCTTGAGGAAGAGCTACCTGACCTAGGGACAGATGCACATGGGTGGTTAGGAGTGTTTTTGTTTTGAATAGGATTGCTAATTGCCGTCTATCTTGAGATGCCAGAGTCACAGGAATAAAGAGTCACCAGTCATCAATCAGCTCTTGGGCCACCTTAGAGTCCCAGAGGACAGTGAATATGGGAGATGGTGCTTTCCATCAAAAGAAATGAAGTTTCAGGCCAGGCGGTGCTGGCGCACGCCTTTAATCCCAGCACTGGGAGGCAGAGGCAGGAGGATCTCTGTGAGTTCGAGGCCAGCCTTGGTCTACAAAGAGAGTTCCAGGACAGCCAGGACTGCTACACAGAGAAATCCTGTCTTGAAAAACTAAAAGAAAAAAAGAAATGAAGTATGAAGTTTCAGTCTGTTCTCCACCTCTGGCAGCATGGGCTTCCAGAAAGCCAAAATGGGCTTCTGGGGACACAAAAAAAGAGCTTCTGGGGACAGACAGCTGCAGGTGCTAGCTCTTGTCTTAAGGTAATTTGTGGGAGAGAGTAAAATACTGAAAAGGAACACAGAGGGTCCGTTTGTCTCTGCTGTTAATTTGGATCCCCCCCCCCCCCCCAGCTGAGGGCTGAACCTAGAGCCTTGCGCTTGTTAGGCAAGCACTTTACCACTGAGCTAAATCCCAAAACCCCATAATTTGGATCTTTCTAAGGCTCACACATCCTTGCATACAGGCATGTGGGCACAAGGACTGTCGCTGACAGACACAGACAGTGCAGGGAGAGGAGGGAAGACCATCTTCATCCACCCAGCTGTGCTCCCAGGGGACTTTCTAGCTTCTGGAGCTTGTTGGGGCCTCTCAAGCCCAGAGGAAAACATTGGTGTGGTGGCACACACCTGGGATCTCAGTATTCAGGAGATGGAGGCAGGAGATCAGGCATTAAGACCGTCCTCAGCCACATAGCAAGAGTTCATACCCCGCCTGGGCCACGTAGAGCCTTGCCTCCAAAAAAACGAGTGCCACTCAGATTGTTCAGCGGGCGTGGTCCTTGCTGTGCAAGCCTGGGGACCTGAATTTGATCCCTGAAACTTAGGAGAGAGCAGGTTCCACACTGTGCCTCTGACCTCTCATATGTCCCGAGGCCCTGGCACCCACCCCAACACAGAGATAAATAGGCAAAACCCAACTAATAAATAAGGCAAGCACCGAGAGCCTGCGGTAAGGACAGACGGGTCCCGTGGCACAGCTGACCCGAGGCTGCAGTTTCTTCTCCGGCTTGTGCTGTTTCGTCTTTGCTTAGAGACACCACCCCCCACCCCCCCACCCCCGCACGAGCTCGCCAGAGGAAAGCCTGAAAACGGACATTAGAACTTTCAGCTTGGTGACAGCAGGCAGCTGCCTCTTTAGTGCGGGAGGCCTCAGGGGTTTTATTTGGGGTTTTGTTTGTTTTTTAGTAGCAAATGACATTAACTCATGAAAGGGGAATTCTAGAAGCTGTTAGGAGACAGCTGGTTTGCTTACCCAGCTGAGGACCGTGTGTGTGTGTGTGTGTGTGTGTGTGTGTGTGTGTGTGTGTGTGTGTGTGGTGGGGAGGGCGCGGGGCGGGGCGGGGCGGGGGGGGGGGCCACGGGGCATCGTGGCATCGTCTTTTGTTTGGGTAGGTCCAGTTGCTGCTCTGAGAACCCACCTACTGGGACAGATAGGAAAGGCGGGCAATCAGTGGGATGCCACTTGTCCCAATGTGTCTCCACGTTCTCACCCTAAACACAGTTTAGCATCTTTACACCATCCACTCTCCCCGACCCCCCTCTGTGACCTCTCACTGAACCTGGAGCTTACCAACTGGCTAGACTAGCTGATCAGTGAACCCCATGATCCTTTCTCCACCCTCAGTGCTGAGATTACAGGACACACACATACTTGAACTATCTCAGCCCCTAGCATCTTTCCACATTGAGTGCCTGGTGGCTGTGGAGGTCCGAGGTCAGCAACAAATCTCCTGAAACTCAGTTAGGATGATTGTGAGCTCTTATGTGGATGCAGGGAATCCAACTCTAATCATCCATAAGAGCAAGTACTCTAAACTGCCCAGCATCTCCTCCAGCCCCCCCCCCCGTGGCTTTATTTATTTATTTATTTATTTATTTATTTATTTATTTATTTATTTGTAACAAGATCTCTCTACATAGTTCTGGGTGTCCTGGAACTTGCTATGTAGACCAGGCTGGCCTACACAAGTCTTCCTGCCACATCTCCTGAATTTTGGGACCAAAGGCATGTGTCACCACCCCGATGGCTATTTTTAAATCTCCACCAGGCTGAGGAGGTTGCTCAGTGAGTAGTATGCTGCACAGACCTGAGGACCTGAGTTAGGAGCCCCATCATCCGCAGAAAAAGCCAGGTAGGTGTGTCGGCTCTGACCTGTAATCCCAACACAGAAGGCGGCTGGGGATAGGCAGGCTCCTTGAGTTTGTTGGCCAGCCAGCTTAGCAAAACCAGTAAGAGACCCTGTCTCAAAAAAATTAAAGTGGCCAGGCGGTGGTGGTGCATGCCTTTAATCCCAGCACTTGGGAGGCAGAGGCAAGTGGATCTCTGTGAGTTCGAGGCCAGCCTGGTTTACAAAGCAAGTTCCAGGACAGGCTCCAAAGCTACACAGAGAAACCCTGTCTCAAAAAAATAAAAATAAAATAAAAAAATAGTGACTAAGGGAGTCATCCAATGTTGATTTCTGACCTTGACACCCATATACACATACATACACCTGCATGTACGTGTACACATACAAATATATCCAACACACACACTTTAAACAGTCTTCATTCATTCTTCCATATTGCTGATTATTCCGTTTTCCTCTTCCTTAGTGGTGGAGGTTGCCCCCAGGGCCTTGCACATACTAGGCAAGCACTCTACCATGGAGCTTCATCCCCAGCTCGTTTTTAAAGCGTTATGGGTGTCTGTGTGGGTGGTGAATGCAGGCTCTGGTGTGTGTGTGTGTGTGTGTGTGTGTGTGTGTGTGTGTGTGTGTGTAGGTCAGAAAATAACTGGCGGGGTTTGCTCTCTCCTTCCATCATGTGGGTCCTAGGGATTGGACTCAAGTCACCAGGCAGAGCCGTAAGCACATTTGCTCACTGAGCAATTTCAGTGGTCCTCTCTGTGCTTTTTACTTTGGAGACATCTTGTTCCATGGCCTGGGCAGGTCTTGAGGTCTTGAATTTATAGGCCTTTGGCTGCAGCCTCCTGATTAGCTGGGGTTTCAGGAGTCGACCTCTAGGTTCTGGTGTTTTTAATGCATCTTTCCCTAGGCTCATGTGCAGAAGAAGGTAAAGTCGGCCTGTCACATGGGTGAAGGAAGGATAACTGAGCAGGTGACCACATCCCAGGAGCTCAGAGCACAGCCTTCCAGCTGAGCTGGGGGTTGTAGCTTCATGGCACTTACCTGACACATGGGAGACCCTGAGAGATACCCAGGACTTTCAAATGAATGAAGTTGAGCTGGGTGTGGTGGTACATGTTTAAACTGAGGCTGAGGCAGAACTGCTTGCTGTGAGTTCAAGACCAGCCTGAGCTGTATAGTGAATTGTAAGACCCTGTTCCAAAACAACAAATTAAGCCAATCCAAGTAATTAACAAACAACAAATTAAGCCAATGTAATCCCAGCACTCGAGGCAGAAGCAGAAGGATCAGGAATTCAAGGCCACCCTCAGCCACTTGTGGAGTTGGAAGACAGCATAGGCTAGTGAGAGCTGGTCTCAAAAAAAAAAAAAAAAAAAGAAAAGAAAAGAAAAAGTGATTGATTTAATTCCTGTCTTTTCCCTTTTTATCTTGATAGACTAAATGTTTTCTTTTTTGGTTTTTGGGACTTGAACTTGCTGGGTAAGGGCTAAGTCACTAAGTTACATTCTTCTCCTTTATGATGTCATTGTGCTGGGCTGCAGTTTCAAAACAAAATGGTAACCACAAAATGTTATTCTGGGGGCTGGGCATGTAGCTTAGCTGGTACATGTGTAACATGTGGGAGCCTTAGGTTTGATCCTCCAGGCTGTGTAAACTGCGTGTGGTGGAACAGGTGTGTAACCCCAGCATTTGGGAGGGCAGGAGGTGGAGGCAGGAGGGTCTCTGATGCCAGCTAGGGCTATATAGTGAGAATGTGTCAGAGAAGTTGGTGAGGTTGTTAAGTCACACACAGTTCGAGACCTGGGCGACACGAGACCTCAGAAAATGAAAGAGAACAAAACTGTCCTTCTGTTGGGGAGAAATGTCCAGCTGTGGAGGAAGGAACCGATGTGACCACCCCTTTAGCTGTCTGAATGCCACGGTCTTAGCTTGCCCTCCCCTTTCAGGCGGAGGGCATCTTCAGCTTGGCTGTTTTTCTGTCCTGGTGACTTGGAGTGAATTGGGACAATTCTGCCCCTTTTGCAGGTAGGAAAGGAATGGAGGGTGTGAGGTGGCTCCTGAAGCTTCGGTCTCTTGCCTCATCTCTCTTTCCCTCCAGCCTTCCTCAGAGGCCAGGCCCTCTCCCTTCCAGGAAGGTTGTCAAGAGTCCCCTCTCCTCCTGGGGCATTCATGACAGAAACAGCTGCTCCCCGCTCTCAGCTCCTCCTCCCACCCCAGCTTCAGCCCTGTTTTCCGAAGTTCACTTGCCAAGTGTTTGCTCTGCTTGGATCCTTTTTCTGCTCAGAGGCACCCGCAGGCTTCACAGTGGGGTGTCAGGTGGGCATGTTCTTGTCATCAGACTACTTGAACTGCATGCCGCATCTGAGAGCTAATGATGTCCCCAAACCCCCGTGCTAGAGGAGAATGCAAGTCCTGAAACCTTCGCGGTTTGGTGGCCAGAAGAGAGAGAAGGGAGCTGCTTGTCAGGACCATTTGTGGTACTCTTTTTTTTTGGTTTTTCGAGACAGGGTTTCTCTGTGTAGCTTTGCGCCTTTCCTGGAACTCACTTGGTAGCCCAGGCCGGCCTCGAACTCACAGAGATCCGCCTGGCTCTGCCTCCCGAGTGCTGGGATTAAAGGCGTGCGCCACCACCGCCCGGCTTGATGTCAGCCTTTTTTAAAAATAGAATTTTTATTCTATGTGTATGGGTGCTTTGCCTGCTTATGTCTGTGCACTACCACGGGGTGCACCTGGAATCTGCAGAGGTCAGAAGAAGGGGTCAGATCCCCTGGAACTTCAGTTATAGACCATTGTGAGCCCCCAGGTAGATAGATCCTGGGAATTGAGCCCAGTCCCTCTGGAAGAGCAGCCAGTGCTCTTTAACTGCTGAACTATTTCTCAAACCCTGATAATGCCTTTTTGGAAAATGTATTCTTGCTGGGCGGTGGTGGCACACGCCTTTAGTCCCAGCACTCGGGAGGCAGAGGCAGGCGGATCTCTGTGAGTTTGAGGCCAGCCTGGTCTACAGAGTGAGATCTAGGACAGGCACCAAAGCTACACAGAGAAACTCTGTCTCGAAAAAAAGTATTCTTTTGGGGGAGAAAAATATGCGAAAAAAGAACTTTCTGTGTGTATGTGTTCTGAGGCAGGGTCTCATATCACCTAGGCTGGCCAGCTTCCTGTGAGCTGTAGTGGAAGCTGACCTTCACCGATCCTCTTGCCTCTGTCTCCCGAGGGCTGGGACCACAGGCGTTTGCCCATACCTGGTATAGGACCTTTGTGCTGCCAGCCACCCCTTCATGGCTCCGTACCATTTCCTTAGCAGTTTATTAAGGATCAGTGGGGGGTTGGGAGTGGTGGCACACGCCTTTAATCCCAGCACTGGGGAGGCAGAGGCAGGCAGATCTCAGAGTTTGAGGTCAACCCAGTCTATATAGCAAGTTCCAGGACAGCCAGGGTGTTGCAAGCAAGAAGATAGATATGCGTAGTTGACATAACAAAAGCTGTATTTTATTATGCTGAGGGTCATCGCACAAGGTTCACACTCTAAATTCCTAACTCCGGTCCTAAGCCTATCTCCCCAAGGCTACTCACCTGTGTGACATCTGAGCAGAAGGTCAGGTCCACTCTCTGACAGAAGTCTCTGATTCAAGGGTCAGGATCCTGAGGGAGACTCTCCAGGTGCAGGATAGATCAAGGTGGCATCTCTCCAGATGTGCAGAGCAGAGCATTGCTCTTGGTCTCTGCTTATACGTCCAGGGAGTGTCATGGGGCATCTAGGACTGTGCCTGGTTATCTTGAATGAGCGATGGGTTCTGGTTATTAGGTGCAGCCTTGGGCGTAGTGGGATGTCTGACTGGGCTATTTTGACATGTCCAGAAGGCATCTTTTATATGCTCATTACATTCCATCCCCTGGTCCTTGAGATATGCACAGTGCCGATGGGGATTGCGCATAAGAATTACTAGCAGTTTCCCAGCAATTTGCAAATTCAGGCCACAACAGGAAAAGGAGAAAGCATAGAATAAATATCCCGATCACTAATAGACACATAAATGCCAGAAAATAAATCTCAGGCATTAAAACATACAGTTATTAAGCAAAGTGGTCAAAACAATGTCGATCACAGGATATTGCTGTGATCCCTATGGTATATACGCATTTCCCCAAATTTATATTTTCTACAGGTTTGGTTTGCACCAAGTTGAGAAACACATTCAGAAATAAAAGGTAATGCAGTCACTTCCAAACAAAAATGTCGTAAAGGGGGGCATAGCAGTTTTGGAGCTGTAGAACTGAGCAGGACCAATCATAAAGCATCATCCCAACTGGATCAGGGTCAAGTAGGAGGAGCATGTGGGTCACGGCTGGGGGCCAGGTGTTTCTTCTTTAATTAATGAAAAGAGCAACTAAGAGTCCAGTAAGCTTCAGCTTCCAGTATTGTCTCTCAGTTTTGTGTATGCTAATATTATAAAAAAGCAGCTGGGTGGTGGTGGAGCATGCCTTTAATCTCAGCACTCGAGAGGCAGGCGGATCTCTGAGTTCGAGGTCAACCCGGTCTACAGAGCAAGTTCTAGGACAGCCAGGGCTACACAGAGAAACCCTGTCATGAAAAACAAAACAAACTAATATATATTGTTAAAAAGCAAATTATAGATATAAAGCATCAGGAAGTCTGGCGAGTCTCTGCCAGCGTCCATCTTGGGTCTAAAATCAATGTATGCAGACCATCTCTTTTGGCAAAAATGGCAATTACTTGGTGGGGTAGAAACAGGAATCTGGAATACAATATTCCTTGCCTGAGGTGTCATGTCTGGTGTGAGAGTGGTCTCTGGAGCTCTGTGTCATAACTCCTCCCAAAATGAAGGTTATTAAACAAGCCCAAAATAATCATAAGGAATTTGCATGTCAAAAAGGCCAATATGATGTATACCAAAAGCCAAAGGCTCTTCTTTATCCAGTGGAATAAGTTCCACATGGGGAAGCAAGGATAGTCAAATCTAAACATACTACCAGTCACATCAAATAAAGAGCACTTTTGAAGGTTGCTGCTAACTTTATGGTACAGGCAATAGTGTTAGCGTTGAGTGCAGCTGATAAATGTTGGACTCTGTCTCTCTGTCCTCCAGTGGAAATGTCATTAATGGCTTTCTAGTCTTCCGTAGTGTCTTAGGGTTTCTATTGCTGTGATAAAACACCATGACCAAAAAGCAAGTTGGGGAGGAAAGGGTTTATTTGGCTTACACTTCAGCATTGCTGTTCATCACTGAAGGAAGTCAGGACAGGAACTCAAACAGGGCAGGATCCTGGAGGCAGGAGCTGATGCAGAGGCCATGGAGGGGAGCTACTTACTGGCTGGCTTCCCATGGCTTGCTCAGCCCACCTTACAGAACCTAGGACCAGCAGCCCAGGGATGGCACCACCCACCATGGACTAAGCCCTCCCCCATTGATCACTAATTGAAAAAAATGCCTTACAGCTGGATTTCAAGGAGGCATTTCCTCAGCTGAGGCTCCTTCCTCTGATGACTCTAGCTGGTTGTCAAGTCAACACACAAAACCACCCAGTATACCTAGCAATCTTCATGTTCATTATTATATAGGGTACCTGAGTCAAAAATGTGTCTCTATTCAAACGTTAGGCCAGAGCTCTTGGGCAGGTTTACCTGTCCTGAGAAATGAGCTGTAACTCCAGCAGCATTGTAAACAGCCAACCAGGTTCTGCAGAAGAAAAAGTGGAGTCCAAGGTATCCCTGGAGATGTTATAGATGTCAACTGTGAGGCTGAAGGCCGGCATGGAGCATGTGGTAAAGACTCCATTGCCAAGGTCTGTGAGTTGGTTTGCAGAGACCGAAGGAATCAGTTCTGACGTTTGGAGCTCATTGGACAGAGGGTGGGTGGCTCCAAGTGAGATGGTATGTTCCTCTAGGTAGTAGACATCCTTTGTATTAGTCCATCTAGTTCATAGGGAATAGTTAGTGGGTTTAATAGATCCACTGCCAAGTTTCCTAGGCAACAGGTGTGCGTGTGCTAAGCTGGTACTGAAGTCTATATAGACTAAGTGTAAATGTATTTTGCAGAATCCATGCTCACACCACGAGGTTTGCATTGGGTCCAGGAGAGACTTGTAGATTGCCGTTTTTTGTTCCAAATCCTGTAGAGAAGGGCTGAGATAGTTCTGTGTACTCACTGACAAGTGAGTCTTGCTTGGATACATCCTTCTCTTTGTTCCTCTGAAGAAGTTGAAGCAGATAATTTTGAGAGATCTGGTTGGCTAGAGCTAGTTTCTTCCAACTTTCAGCTGTATATTTATTAGTATCCGCCAACAATTGCTTCTGTAAATTTAGTTCCAGGTGAAGGCTTGTAATCAGTTTGTGAGTTGTATCTAGTCCATCAGACAAGGTGTTAATGGCCAATTTTTGTTATTCAGTAAGATTTCTGATGTCTGCGATATCCTCATTTATGTCTGAAAGAACAAAGATGCTATGCCAGTTCCTAGTGAGGAGCCAAACAATACAGCTCCAGCAACCGTAAGGGTTTTCCTACAGCAAACCGATTTCCTGAGGAGTAGGAGAAGACTGGTATTCTCCTAAATTCAGGCTCAGAGTGGAGTTCTTCAGGTGGGAGCCATGACTTGAGGTTGAAGGTAAGTGAGATCTTCTGGATCCTAGGTGTGATTCCAAGCCTTGCAGGTAGGCTGAGGTCTGACGTGATGCTCTCCTGTAACCACTGGTGGGGAAGTAGGAGAGTCGACAAATGCTGCCTTCTAGTGGGCTGTGAAGAATGTGTTGTTCTTGTCTCATCCTCCTCTATCAATGATGCACGGTGTTAGGCTGCCTTCTTTGATTCCATAGAACTTCCATGTTATGGAGAAGACATACGCCTCATCAAATGGGGGTCCTTTGTGCAGTTCCTACATGTGATATATTGACTATTGGCTTATGGGCCACAAAGTCTCCAATGCCCCATTCCTTGAGCTGTGGTAGGAGGAGAATCATGTAGAAATAATAGGGAAGTCCTAGGGGGGTGTGTTTCTAGGGTTCCAGTTTGGAAAGGTTCATATCTGAAGTTTTCCACCAATGTAAGTTTCTATGGTCTGCCTTTTTATGTGATACCTTGGCACAAAGGAGTTGTAGGATCCAGGGCATCCTCTGGTTGCAAATTGTATCATATCCACTCTTGGGTTGATGTATTCACTTTGGTAGCTGGTATAAGTCCAGGCTGGAATTTCAACAGACTGTGAACCAGTGTTCCATATTCTGGGAGGAAACAAATGTGTGATGTTTCCGGCGTGTATATCCAGAGGAATTGGGAAGTCTATCATTTCATTGTTGTGGAGTATAGGCATGATATCACAGCTCCAAACATTCTTCCTCATTTGGCAAGTGGATTTTTTGGTTTTAAAGATGGGTATATATCACTGATAATTAGTGATTATGCATTGGTTTCAGTTTTCCTTAAAGGTAAGTCAGTAAACATAGTTGTCAAGTTGTGAATCTTCTAAGAGTGGTGTATGAAACAGACTGGTAGGTCAGTTAGGTCACTCCATTGTCTCTTCCACCACTTAGATTGTTGTTCTCTTGGTGGTTGGTGTATTAAGCCTTGTGTAGTGGTGGTCCAGTTGGAGCCACTGATGGACTACAAGGCAATTTGAATGGATTTTCCCTCACAAGTCCGGTGTGAATTGGGTGATTGCATTGAGAAGTCGTCCCATATGCTTGAGGTGATGTTAGTCAGTATGTTAATCCAGTTTACACCAGCTGGTACCCATCCCAGAGAGTCTATTATGGGGGTTGAGGCCTTTTGCATCAAAAATTGTGGTGGTACGCCATGTGCCTGCAGTGTGGGTACTGCTCAGTCGGGACCCCTTGGACCCCAGTGAATGTGGCTACCAACCCTTAGGAGCAGCCCCCGGCCTGGGCTCCATACCAAGTTCCGGCTGTGGTTCCAGACCCCAAAGAAGGACTTGGGACACCCGGTTGTGAAGATGTGCTGAGCCTGACTGTGTGCTGGACCTGAATGTCCGTACCTTCTCTAAGAAGCGCTTGGATGGTTCTCAACATGCCAGCAGGGCTTGAGTCCACTGAAACCCTGCCTTCCCCTCCCCCTGGAGTGTGGGAAGTCACTGCCATAAAGAATGATGGGTGTGGGGTCAGTGCTAAGTTAAAGACTGCTTGGGAAGGGCTTGCTCTGGCTCTGTCTACATTATATCTCACTTGCCTGACATCAGCCTAGGGAAAGGAAATAAAGGTTGTGCCCATTAAAAAAAAAAATTGTGGTGGTATGTAAGTCGCGTTTGTAGAAAATATGGCTGGCTATGCTACAGTATAATCTGAGTTCTGTAGAGTACCATGCAGGCACAGAATGTCCAGGTGTCTGCATGGATTCTCCTCAGGGGGCAGAGCAGGCTATTCCCCTTACCCTCCTCCCTCTGTCTTCTGTACTACTCTTCCTCACCCTCTTTGAAGTGCCCCCTTTCCCCCATTTCCCTAATCAGAGCATTTGAACCCCACTATTCCCTCTCCATTGCCTCCCAACCCCCCATCCTGGCAGTGGTCCCATTTTACTTTCTTGGTTTCTGTAGTTCCTGCAAACTGTGTACTCACATCTAAAGACTTGGAGCTAGGCACCTCCAATAAGAGAGATGTATGCCAGGCGGAGGCAGAGGCAGGCAGATCTCTGTGAGTTCAAGGCCAGCCTGGTCTACAGAGATGCAAGACAGCCACCAAAACTACACAGAGAACCTTGTCTCAAAAAACCAAAAAGGAGGAGGAGGAAGAGGAGGAGAAGAAGAAGAAGAAAAGAAGAAGAAGAAGAAGAAGAAGAAGAAGAAGAAGAAGAAGAAGAAGAAGAAGAGATAACATGTGAACATGTGACATTTGTCTTCCTGGCTCCGGGTTACTTCACTCATTATGAACTTTCTCAGTTCCATCCATCAACCTGCAAAGCTGCATAGTATGCCATAGTATATATGTACCACATTTTCACTATCCATTCCTCAGTCGTCGGACGTTGAGGTTGTTTCCCTGTCCTAGTTATTGTGACTAGAGCAGCAGTGAACGTGGCCGAGCAGGTACCTGTGGAGTGGGATGTCAGGTCCTTTGGGCAGATGCCAAGGAGTGGTTTGCTGGGTCATATGGTAGATTTGTTGTTAGCTTTCTGGGAATTCTGCACACTGATTTTCAGTGCCTGCCCCGGTTTGCAGTGGATAAGGGTTCTCTTTTCCCTGCATCCTTTCTAGCATCTGTTGTCAAGCTCTTCCATCAATCGTTTCCATTCTGGCTGGGGTAAGATGAAATCTCAAAGTTGTTTTGATTAGTATTTCCCTAATTGCTAGGGATGATGAAAATTTTGAGAAATTTCTTAGCCACTTTTTTCTTTTTCTTTTTTTTTTTTGTTTTTTTTTTTGTTTTGTTTTTCGAGACAGGGTTTCTCTGTGTAGCTTTGCGCCTTTCCTGGGACTCACTTGGTAGCCCAGGCTGGCCTTGAACTCACAGAGATCCGCCTGGCTCTGCCTCCCGAGTGCTGGGGTTAAAGGCGTGCGCCACCACCGCCCGGCTAGCCACTTTTTTCTTTCGAGAACTCTATTCAGATCCCAGCCTCATTTATTGAATGGGTCATTTGGTTTTTTTGACTTGTTTTTTGAGTTCTTTATATATTCTGGATACTAATCCATTCTGCGGACTTCACCCAGTTGGCTGTTTCTTTAGCTGTGTGGAAATATTCTGGTTTTCTGAAGTCCCTCTTGTCAACGGTTGGCCTTAGTTCTTGGGCAAACAGAGTCCTATTCAGGAAGTCCTTTCCTACACCTATTTCATGGAGAGCATGGCCTATGTTTTCTTCTAGCAATTTTGGTGTCACGTAAATGGTCTTTGATCCATTTAGAGGTAGTTTTTGTACAAGCTGATTCTTCTGTATGTGGAATCCAGTTTTTCCAGCAACATTTGTTGAAGATGCTTTCTTTTTTCCAGAATATGTTTTCAGCATCTTCGTCAAATATTAAGTGGCTGAAGTTACATGTACTCATGTTTAGGTCTTCAATTTTGTTAGATTGGTCCATGCGTCTATTTTTGTGCCAATACCATACTGTTTGTTTGTTTGTTTTTTATTTTGTTTTGTTTTGTTTTTCAAGACAGGGTTTCTCTGTGTAGTTTTGGTGCCTGTCCTGGAACAAGCTCTGTAGACCAGGCTGGTCTCGAACTCACAGAGATTTGCCTGGCTCTGCCTCCTGAGTGCTGGGATTAAAGGCATGCACCACCACTGCCCGGCCACCATAATGTGTATCTAGAATTGTAGTCCCTTTAGTGTTTTGTTTTTGCTTAGGGTTGTTTGGTTACCCAGGGTCTTTTAGAGTTCCTTATGAAGTTTTAGGATAGTTTTTTTCTATTTCTATGAATAATGAAGTGGGAATTGCGTTAAATCTATAAATAGTTGATGGTCATTTTCACATTAATTCTACGAATCCATGAGCATGGGATGTCTTTATATTTAGTGTCTTTATCTCCTTCTTCAGAGTTTTAAACTTTTTACTGTAGAGATGATTCACTTCCATTATTAGATTTAGTCTTAGACATGTTATTGTTATTATTACTATTATTATTATTATTATTTGTTTTTTTGAGACAAGGTCTGTCTGTGTAGTCTTGGCTATCCTGCAACTCGATCTGTAGACCAAGCTGACCTCCCCTGCCTCCCAAGTGCTGGGATTAAAGGTGTGTACCACCACAGCCTGGAAGGCATATTATTTTCTTTCAGGCTATTGTGAATGGGGAGTGTGTCCATGATCTCCTTCTCTGTGTGCTGTTGGTGTATATAATAGAAAAGCTATTGATTTGTGCAAGTCGATTCTATATCTTGCCACACTGCTGAATTTTCGGGTAGAACTTTTTCTGTGATCTCTTTTTGAGAATCATGTCATCTGAAAATAGGGATAGTTTGATGTATTCGTTCCCTATCCGTATTCCTTTAATTTCCTTCTCTTGCCTTATTGCTTCAGTTAGTCCTTCCAGCAGGATGCTGTAAAGGAGTGGGGATAGTGACTCTCCATCCCTGTCTTGTTCATGACTCCCATTGTTTTGCTTCAAGCCTTTTTCCATGGAGGATGATGTTGCCTGTTGGTTTTTTGTATATAGCTTTTATTACGTTGAGCTATGTTCCCTCTAGCCTTACATTCTCTAAGACTTTTATCATGAAGGCTGTTGGATTTTGTCAAAGGCTTTTCCTTCATCTACTGAGACGATCATATGATTTTTGTCCTTAAGACCATTTATGTGGTTTATTACATTTATTGACTTGGGTGTGTTGAACCATCTCTGCATTTCGAGGATAAAGCCAAGTTGAGCATAGTGTATGATGATCTTTTTGATGTGTGTATTCTACTTGCAAGTATTTTGTTGAGAAACTGAGCCTGTCTTCATTGGGGATATAGGTGTATAGTGTTTTTTTCTTGTGTCTTTGCCTAATTTGGCTATTAAAGTGATACTGGCTTCATAGGAGAAATTTGGGAGTGCTCCTTCTCTTTCTATCTTTTTGAATAGTTTAAGGATTGGTTGTAGATCTTCTTTGAAAGTCTGGAAGAATTCTGCTGTGACTCCATCTGTCCTGAAAGACTTTTTATTACTGTTTCAATGTGCTCATCTGTTATGAGTCTGTTAAGGTTGTTGATATCTTCTTGGAATTTTGGTAGTTTGGCTGAATCTAGAAAATCATCTATTTCTTTTCTGTTTTCCAGCTTCACGGAGTACAGGTTTTTAAAATATTCCTGTACAGTATTCTGAATTCCCTTGGTGTCTGTTGTAATGTTTCCCTGTTCATTCTGACTGATAATTTGTGTCCTTTTTTTCTTTCTTTTCGTTACTTAAACCAGGGTCTGTCAGTCTTGTTTATTTTCTAAAAGAATCAGCCAGTATATTCATTGATTCTCTTTATTCTTTTGTTTCTATTTCATAATTTCTGCTCTGATTTTTATTATTTCTTTCCTTTGACTGGGTTTAGATTTAATTCGTTAATTTTCTTCAACTTAAATTTTTTTTAGATTTTTAAAATTACTTTATGTTTAGGAGTGTTTTGCCAGCGTGTACAAGTGTGCCTCACATATGTGCCTGGTGCCCTACAAGGTGATGAGTCTCCATGTGGGTACTGGGAACTGAACCTGCGTCCTTTGCAACAAGAAGTGCTCTTAACCACTGAGACAACTCTCCAGCCATTTTTCCAACTTTTTTAGTTGCATCATTATTAAGGCATTTATTTGTGCTCTTTCTGATTTCTTTTCTTTCTTTCGTTTTGTTTTGTTTTGTTTTTTTGTTCTTGTTTTTTTTTTTTGTTTTTTTTTTGTTTTGTTTTGTTTTTTCAAGACAGGGTTTCTCTGTGTAGCTTTGCACCTTTCCTGGAACTCACTCTGTAGCCCAGGCTGGCCTCGAACTCACAGAAATCCACCTGCCTCTCCTTCCCGAGTCCTGGGATTAAAGGCATGTGCCACCACCGCCCGGCGTTTTTTGTTTTTTGAGACAGGGTTTCTCTGTGTAACAGTCCAGGCTGTCCCAGAACTCACTTTGTAGACCAGGCTGGCCTCAAATTCACTGAGATCCACCTGCCTCTGCCTCCCAAATGCTGGGATTTTAGGTGGGCGCCACCACTGACCAGCTTTTTTTTTTTCTTTAATCATATACAGCTGTTTAATTAGGTTGTTAGCAATTTAGAAAAACAGTTTGTGAGGCTACATCCCATTTGTCAAAGAGAACTACATTGCAGGTAGCCCTGGAGCTAAGGAACAACTTTGATCTTTGGTAAACCTTGCTCTGTTCTGTAATCTCGTATTTCCCCTTTTCGGTGTTGAAGCTCTTGCCCTCCCTGGGGCCTAGGCTTGCTCAACTGCTTTTTTTAATTTTTATTTATTTATTTATTTATTTATTTATTTATTTATTTATTTATTTATTTATTTATTTATTTATTTATTTTTTGAGACAGGATTTCTCTGTGTAACAGTCTGGCTGTCCTGTGGAACTCAATTTGTAGACCAGGCTGGCTTTGAATTCATAGAGATCTGCCTGTCTCTCAAGTGTTGTCTTTTTTTTTTTTTTTTTTTTTTTAAAGATTTGCTTTATGTACATGAGTACTCTATCTGCATGTACAACTTTATGCCAGAAGAGGGCACCAGATCCCACTATAGATGGTTGTGGGCCACCTTGTGCTGGGAATTGAACTCCGGGCTTCTGGAAGAGCAGTCAGTGCTCTTAACCTCTGAGCCATCTCTCCAGCCTCTCTTTGATGTTTCTATCTCTTTATTGGATGACATTTTCAAGGCCTGGATTGCCTTGGTCACTTGCAACGCCCTTCTGTTGGTGTTTGCTTGGGCGTCTCAGGCATTTCTCCTCTTTTAGCTCCTTTTCCTTGATTTCATTGAGCTGTTTCTGGTATCTTCTTTAAAGTCCTTTAATTCTTTGAGGAGGTTCATGATCTTTTTTTTTTTTTTTTTTTTGGTTTTTGGTTTTGGTTTTTTTGAGGCAGGGTTTCTCTGTGTAGCCCCGGCTATCCTGGAACTCACTCTGTAGACCAGGCTGATTTCAAACTCACAGAGACCTGCCTATTTCTGTCTCTTCAAGGCACGCACTACCACTGCTGGCTCCTTCTTTTTCTTCTGTTTTAAAAAATGTGCATTGGTGTTTTGCCTGCATGCATATCTGTGTGAGGGAGTCAGGTCCCCTGGAGCTGGAGTTACAGACAGTTGTAAGCCACCATGTGGGAGCTGGGAATTGAACCCGGGTCCCCTGGAAGAGTAGTCAGTGCTCTTAACTATTGAGCAGCCATCTCTCCAACCCCTTATAGATTGTTCTTTTAATTTCTATGTCCTAGAGTTCATCTAGGTAACTCTCATTGGCAAGCGTTTGTATAGGACTGGTGGGTTTGGAGAGAAGATGTTGGCTTAATCTGTCATGTTGTTGGTATTCCTGCAATGAAATCTGGGCATGTGGACTTCCTTTGTTAGTTTTAAGTTTGTTGTGGATGGAGCAGAGTGGGGGAGAGGAGAAGATGTAGGCCTGGGAATAAGTCTAGAGGTTGGAAGTGGTGTGGGTAGAATGCAGTCAGGTGGGCAGAGGGGACTGGCTGATGCACAGTGGGGCTGGAAGGGTGGGACAGGATGTGGGAGGGTCCTGTGATGTGACAGATAGGTAGGTGGGATATAGGCCCAAGCCTAGACCTCCTCTGCAATCAAGGCAGGGAAAGCAGACTCTGCTGGTGGACCCATAGTGGTCCCCAGGCTAAATCTGATAGACTGTGGGAAAGATGTGGATGCAGAGGTCAGAGGTACTTGCCAGGCTAGACTCCAAGGAGGATGTATCTGGGTATGGAGGAGGGTGGTGAGGGGATGCTGAGAGTCCTGTGAGTGGATCTAAACTCACATTTTCATCAGCTCTGTTCTCAACTGTGAAACTCTGACCTGAAATCAATCCCTCCCTCTGAGTTAAGCACTTTGGATCACAGCTACATCCATGTGACTAATGCAAATAGGTCCAGTTGGATGGAGGAAGTGAGCCTTGTCAGGTAGAGCTGGAGCAGAGTCTGTGTGGAGGTCAGAGGTCAGTTGCCACAAACTCATTCTTCTTCCCAAGTTGTAGTAAACTTCTTTGATTTTGTTTTCATTTTGGCACATACCTATAGAACAATTTCCAGATACTTAATTTTTTTTTTTTAATTACATTTGCTAACTGTGGAGGGAGGAGAGTGTGCATGCCAAGGCATTTGAACTTGTAGAGGCCAGAGGACAACTTGTGGTAGTCAGTTCTTTTTTTCTACCATGTAGGTTTTGACCTCCCATATACTCAGGTCAGCAGGCTTGTTGGCAAGCGCCTTCACCTGCTGAGCCATCTAATGCTCCAGTTTCCAGAAACTTTTATAACCAGTACAGCAATGGTTGTGTGTGTGTGTGTGTGTATATGTGTGTGTGTGTGTGTGTGTGTGTGTGTGTGTTTAATGGATTTCCGCCAGATTTGCTTTGCTGAGGAGTAGGGTCTCTGGCTTTCTCATTCTGACACCCTGAAAGAGGAACCAAATTAGTTGTTATGCAGATACCCTGGGGTGACACTGAACAAGAGATGGAAACTATTCTTTTTCATTTTTAAAGAATAGACTAGCTTTATGTGTGTGAGTGTTTTGCCTGCATGTATGTGAGTATACCGCATGCATGTAAGTATACCGCATGCGTATAAGTATTACCGTATGCAGTTAGTGGCCATAGAGCCCAGCAGAGGGTACCAGATCCCTGGAACCAGATGAACTGCCATGTGGGTACTGGGAACCAAACCCAGGTCCCCTGCAAAGAGCAGCCAGTGTGCTCTTAACCATGGAGCCACCCTCCAGGGCCTGCTGGATGCCGCTCCACACAGAGCAGCCTTTCTTAGCTTATACACAGGACAAAACCAGTTGCTTCTTTTCTTCCCCAAGGAGAGGGGGAACCTTTGCTGTTAGAAGACCAGATGAGAAGGCTCTGGATTCTTTCTCTACCTCTTTGGAATGTAAATACATCTCTCCAGAGATCTCACCCTAGAGACGTCTCTGAGCCTCCTGTTCCCTGGTAGGATAAACACATGCCTCTGGGTTCTGTGAGTGGCATGGAGTTTTCCCTCTCTACAGTTGTAGCTGAGTTTTCCAAACCTCTAGGAACTCAGGTTTCTGGCTCGATGTATTCAGAGTGGTCTGACCATGCAGAAGCACAGAAGTCTTCTGTCTGTATCACACAATTGTATCCCTTGGGTTTTGCCACAGTTGACTGCTGTTAAGTTTCCCACAATATGCCATTCTGTTGGCTTTTTCTTTTCTTTTCTTTTTTTTGTTCAGACAGGGTCTCACTATGTAACCCTGAACTCCCTATATACACCAGACTGGCTTTGAGATTACAGAGATCCGCCCGCCTCTCCTTATTGGCTGTTTTGTTCCAAGCTGAGCAGCAGAAGCTAGGACCTAATCCACTGTGGGTTTGTCTTAAATGGCACCTGCCCAGCTGGTGCCTGCAAAACTCCAGAGGCAGGATGTTGTTAATTCTACTGCCGTGATATCAGCTTCATTCTCCAAGACTTCCAATTCAATTCGAGTTATTTGAACAAATCTCATTTACTATAGATCTACCTTAAAAGCCTGTAGTAGAGCCGGGCGGTGGTGGCGCACACCTTTAATCCCAGCACTCGGAAGGCAGAGGCAGGTGGACCTCTGTGTGTTCGAGGCCAGCCTGGTCTACAGAGTGAGATCCATGACAGGCACCAAAGCTACACAGAGAAACCCTGTCTCAACACCACCCCCCACCCCCCCCACCCCCCCACACCCCCCCCCCCCACCCCCACCCCCCCCCCACCCCCCCGCCAAGAAAAAGCCTGTAGTGGAACTGCTCTGGATAGTTTTATTTCAATTTGACACGAGCTAAAGTCATCTGAGAGGAACCAATCTCAACTGAGAAAATGTCTCTATAAGATCCAGCTATAAACTAGGGTGTGGTGGCACAGGCCTTTAATCCCAGCATTCATGGGGCAGAAGCAGACAGATCTCTGAGTTCGAGGCCAGCTTGGTCTACAGAGCGAGTTCCAGGATAGCTAGGACTGTTACACAGAGAAACCCTGTCTTGAAAAACAAACAAAAAAAGATACATCTGTAAGGCATCTTCTTAATTAATTTTCTTAATTAGTGATTGATGGAGGAGAGCCCAGCCCATTGTGGGTGGTGTCATCCCTGGGCAGGTGGTCCTGTTCTACAAGAAAGCAGGCTGAGCAAACCATGAGGAGCAAGCCAGTAAGCAGCACTCCTCCATGGCCTCTGCATCAGCTCCTGCCTCCAGGTTCCTGCACTGTTTGAGTTCCTGTCCTGACTTCCTTTGGTAATGAACTGTGATATGGAAGTGTAAGCCAAACAAACCCTTTCATTGCAGCAATAGAAACCCACACTAGGACAGGAACCAAATTAGTTATTATACAAATTAGTTACAAATAACGTAGTGATGCCTGCATTTAATCCTAGCACTTGAGAGACAGAGGCAGGTAGATCTCTATGTATTCCAGGACAGTCTTGTCTACATAGTGAGCTCCAAAACAGCTAAGTGTAACATACTTTCTTTTGTCCACCAACCAGCTACCAAATCATGACACAGAGACTTATTTGTTATGATGCTCGGCATTAGCTTAGGCTTGTCCCATTACCTCTTATAACTTATTTTAACCTGTTTTTCTTCATCTACGTTTTGCCTCATTTTTTTTTAACCTGTCTTTCATTTTGTATGTCTTACTCTGTGTCTGGCTGGCTGGCCCCAGGCATCTCTCTCTCTTTTTCTCTCTCATTTTCCTTTCTCTTCTCTTCTCCCACACACACACACACACACATATATATCTGTGTGAAGATGTTGAATCCCCTGAAACTGGAGTTATAGGCATTTATGAGCTGCCATGTGGGTGCTGGGAATTGAACCCGGGTCCTCTGGAAGAGCAGCCAGTGCTCTTAACCACTGAGCCATCTCTCCAGCCCCACGATGTATGCTCTTTATATAGCTGGATGGTATTGTTAATAACTTGAACAGATTCTGTTATTGCTTGCAAGGAAAAATCTGCGGCAAATTCTTCCATGGAGCAGCCTCGTGAGCTGAAGCCAACCTCTGTGCCTTCGAGGCTAAGCAGGCACGAGTGAGTGCAGAAATGAGGAGCAGAGCTTTTTGTTTTGTTTCCTTTCGAGTGGAATTTTTCTCACTGTGGGAAGCTGCCCACAGAGCACACCCCAAGTTGCTTGATCTTTCGGGGATTTCATAAATGCTTAAGTGTTTCTGATGACCAAGTACCCGGGAGATCACCTTTTAGTTCCCTTTGGCCAGAACATGCCATCTAACCATGACATTTCAAGAGGGAGGGAGCATCCATAGTGGTCTGGGAGTGCCAAGAACATCAGCGGCTCAGAGGTGACACCGTCACCTAGATTCTGAGGACTCCACACCCCACCACCCTGCTGCTTCAGCCTGACTTTGCTGCAAGAAGAATTTTAGGCCAGCTGGTGGTGGTGGTGCACACCTTTAATCCCAGCACTCGGGAGGCAGGGGCACGTGGATCTCTGTGAGTTCGAGGACAGCCAGGACTACCCTGAGAAACCCTGTCTCAAAACTCATCCCCCACAAAAAAAAAAAAAAAAAAAAAAAAAAAAAGAATTTTAGGATTAGTCGGTATGAAGCAAAGTTGGGCTTACTAAATAGACATAAGTGAGATTTAAGTGTATGCTTAGAGCTAAATACAGGATTCTAAGACCTTTAAAGTTGCCTTGGTCAAAGGATGTAATTTAATTAACAATTGGACTAAATGATTAAGCAAAGTTCAAAAGATACATTAAAATACATGAATTGTCTCTGGGGTGTAGCTTGGTTGGTAGAATGCCTAGCATGAATGAAGCCCTGAGTTCATAATCCAGGTGAGGTGGTACACATCTGTAATCCCAGCACTGGGGAGGTAGAGGCAGGAGGATTAGGAGAGTTCAAGGTCATCCTTGGCTATATACTAAATTCAAGAGACCCTATCTCAAAACAAAACCAAACCTGAGAAATGTTGAACAACAAATTTCTGCCATTGTTGAATGCAGGAGGCCTGCCTCTGCAGGGGACAGGTTCTAGAGAGGAGGCAAGGTGTAGGCAAAGGAAGACGTGAGCCAGGATCTCGCAGCCTGTCTGACTAGCAGTCAGGGTGTTTATACAGAACTCAGTAAGCAAGGATAGATTCATGTTGTTCCAAAACATAGATCATGTTTTTATTTTCAGACTTGTGTTTAATTCTTTTCCTGTACACCCAGGGTCATAAGTTTAGTTATTATCGATAAACTGACAGAGAAGAGTTATCTTTTACAATCATTTTTTCTCAAGTTTAGTCATCATTGATAAACAGAGTTATCTTTTATACTCATTTTTACTCATCGACCCCATAACCCAATTTCTTTTTGGTTTTTTCGAGACAGGGTTTCTCTGTGTAGCTTTGGAGCCTGTCCTGGAACTCGATCAGTAGACCAGGCTAGCCTCGAACTCACAGAGATCTGCTTGCCTTTGCTTCCCAAGTGCTGGGATTAAAGGCATGTGCCAGCACCCCTGGCTCCCCATAACCCAATTTTAAGAATCTAAGGGCATATGGCAGCCTGTTCTCAGGCTGGTAGCTTTTGTGGCTTCAAGGATGCTAGACAGAAAGAAAATCTCCAAGCCAGCCTAGGCAGTATACTATGTTCCAAGCAGTGTATTTACTCTTAATGGTCAGAGTGCTCAAGAAAACTCCTCAGGCCAAAGCTGCTACAGTTACTATTCAATTTCTGGCATAATACAATGTTTATATTTTATGTCTTTGTAGAATTTGTTTATATGTCTAATCCTGGCATTTTTGTTGTTCCTTGGTCATATGACACCACAGTGACTCTGCATGTATTAATTTTCCTAAGAAAGGGAGATCCTGACACTTCATTCTTTTATCATCCTTCCACATCATTCTTTGCTCATCAATGTAAGTAGGGCAGAGGGAACTCCAGCTAATCTAACTCTGTTGCTGTATATGCCTGAGTGGATAGTGGGAAGAGGCTCGTCATCTGATTTTTGACCAACTTCTTGACAAATCTCGTTGACTTTTTAAGTTTACTTTGTTCTGATTATCTTGTTCCTGAGTAAGCGAAGGGGCAGATGTTTTAAGACTGTCTCAGAACCTCATGAAGAGACCTCTGGCCTCTTTATGTGTGGCACGACCTCCAAGGCTAAGGAAGATCTTCCAGCAGATAAGGAGATCTCTAAAAGCGGGAGGGATGGTACGTTCAGGACTTTCCTGGGGAAGCTAAGAAGCAGTACTCCTGGGAGGAGGCATACCTAAATGATTCATAAGAAATGTTCCATCAATCCAATATCCCCAAATTGTACAAATATTAGAAGCCCCCCAAGCATGCAGCACGTGGAGGTCAAAAGTGAAAGTGGCCCGGAGGCCATCACGCATCTCAGCTTCGCTGGATCTTTGTCAAGCGGCTGTGCCAGGGACCCCTGCCTCAGTTTCCCAGGTCGTTACACCACGTCCAGCTATTTCTTACTCTAAGGAATTCCCTTTCGTAAATGGTGCTGTAGGGTGGTTTAGGAATGAGAGAGGACTGCTGACAGAGGTCAACTCAAAGGTCACAAGGTCACATGGGTTCTGGCTCGAAACAAGATGAGCCCTCTTGACTTGAAGCATTTTTTTTTTTTTTTTTTTTCGAGACAGGGTTTCCCTATGTAGTTTTGGTGCCTGTCCTGGATCTCACTCTGTAGACCAGGCTGGCCTCGAACTCAGAGACCTGCCTGGCTCTGCCTCCCCAGTGCTGGGACTAAAGGCGTGCACCACCACCGCCCGGCTACGGCTACTCGCAGCTCTTGAGACACCTTGGGAAAGGGGAGCTCTGTCTTCATATTTTGCTTATCAGGATTTATTTCAAAAGCCAAAGAATCTGCTTCAAAGTCTTTTTTTTTTCTTCCCCCAAGATAGTGTCTTTATAGCCCTGGCTGTTCTGGAACTCATTATGTAGACCAGGCTAGCCTTGAACTCACAGAGATCTGCGTTCCTCTGCCTCCTGAGTGCTGGAATTAAAGGCTTACAAAGTTTTAAGCTCAACATTACTCTGGTTTGTTGTTGTTGTTGTTGTTTAATTTTATGTGCATTGGTGTTTTGTCTGCATGTCTGTGTGAAGGTGTTGAGTCCCCCTGGAACTAGAGTTACAGACAGTTGTGAGCCACCACATGGGTGCTGGGAATTGAACCCAGGTCCTCTGGCAGAACAGCCAATGCTCTTAACAGCAGACCCATCTCTCCTGTCCCATTCTCTGTTTTTAAAATGTGCAGCAAAATGTCACTTTTTTGGGCCACTGACAAGAGTCAATGACACAGATGTCTTTGGACACCTGTGCCAACCCCACCACCATTGTGCCAAAATGACCCACGTTGCTCTGTAAAGTGGCAGCTTTCAGATACTTGGTGGCTTTTTGGACACGGATAGTCCCACTAGTGTAGACCATTTTCCTAGTGCTATTAACATGAACTTTGAGCCTCTTCATTTGCACGACTTTGTGGATCAAATGATTCTCACCGGTAACATTTTCTCAGAAAGAGAAAGCTACTTCATGCTGTGAATTATCAGGACAGAATTCTGTCTAAAAACACTCTTTAGACTTCTGTTACCCTCTACCCACCCGTGGCCGCAATCCCCGTCCATGATCTGACCTAACAGACGCTGATGATGATAAATGCCTTCCTGAGGTGCACCTACCAGGAGAGAAGGTGAGTGCTTGGAGTCATAATGACATCGGACTGTTGAGTGACTTCTGGCAGAACCAGAAAAGGCACAAATTGCCAAACCACACAAGTTAGAAAGGCCAAACACAGAAAGTTAGTAGCAATGACATCTTCCCCAGAGGAGCCCCGAGTCCTGTCTTGCTCCGTCTACCCAGCAGGCAGGGGAGCCACACTTTTGCCCAGTCCCTCTTTCTTGCTCTGCACCTTCTGTTCAAATTCCCACCAGGCTCCATCCTCTGTGACCTTAAGGGAAGACAGCCCTTTCTGTGGGCAGGACCCACACAAGTTCCCAGCGTTCACTAGTTTCCACAGCTGGCAGCCCCTCAGTGGGGTGTCTTTCACCAGCCTCAAGAGTCTGAGTCCTGCTCGCTGAACAGGAAACCTTGCCTGTTTCAGCTTTGCAGAGCTAAAACCCACACAGGCATCCAAGTGCTCAGGACCAGCAATTGAGGGAAACTTTGCAAGCCTAATACGCGCACACGGACACACACATACACACCCTCCTGATGTTTCTCCTTGCAACAGAGGGGACCGCTGTTGGCTTCTCATGCAAAGCTTGAGAGGAGGCTTCTAGGAGCTCCTTCCACCTCTCAGTCGAGTCGCCCCCAGCATGGCCATCTGAGTTGAGCTCCTTAGCAAACCTAAGAACCTGTTCTCGGCAAAGTCGGTGTCCCGGAAGTATACTGGGATCTGGAAGTGGCCCCCTTTTCATGCTCTCTTGCATATTGCCTTTCCTGAGCCAGAAACACCAAACGCTAAGCCAAATATGTTCTGGAGTCTAAAGTCCTAGATTCTAGGCCCCATCTGCCTGGGTAAGAACCCAGCAGTTTTCTCACTGCTGGAAGCCCGGGCTCAAGAGGCGTCCTTGCCATCCCAGGGCGGCGAAAGCAAGGGCACCTCAGAAAACTCTTGCAGCACTGAAACTGTCCTCTCCGCTTTCCTGAAGCTCCTTCCTAGCCCTTATGACAAGTAACAAGACGCCGAAATCGATGCTGTTGTGCGTTGTTACAGTGTAGACACAGGGACACAGAGAAAAATGCAAAGCCGTTGTAAAGACCTTCAAGAGGGGTGTGGTGGGACAGCCTTCTGATTGCAGCACTCAAGACTGTGAATTCTAGGCCAGCATGGTTGAAGACCTCTTCCAGAGAGACAGAAGAGAGACAGACAGAGAACTGAACTTCACTTTGCCACTGTGAAGTTCTGCACAAAACCCCTAACAGTTAAATTCAGCGTTTAGAGGGATCGGGTCACAGCTGTGAGGGGAAACTTTCCTCCTTGCTAATAATAAATGCAGACGAGAGCATTGTCTGGGATGGGACATGGTGTGGCTCTTTATAACCCACCCCTCTCCCCACCCCATTCCAGTGCTCTAGAGGCTTCTCTATACCCCTCAGCCTCTTCATTTGCCGCTGACTTCTAGTCCCCTCTCTGAACTGACTTGTTACTCAACAGAGCTGTCAGTACAGTGGCATCCCCCCCCCACTCCTGGTCCCCCTATGGAAGGGACAGCAGGCTTCTCTGGACATGGGGGTAGGGTGGGGTCTATAATCAGCCAAGGCAGAAAGGAAGTGAAGAACACAGGGGACCAAGGAGGCCACTGTAAGATTGTGAGCCAGATGTTTTTCCCGAGGTGCTTGACATCTTGGCTCTACAATCTCGTCCCTGCTCTAGCTCTGGCTACCAGCTCGCCTTGGTTCTCTCTCTACTGTGGGAGAGAACAACACTCTTGTCCCCCTGAAGCTGGCCTTGAAGGCTCTCTGGGCCTCTCGGCCTCCCACTGGAAGGAAAGAGCAATGTTGGGAGGTGCAGAGATCTGGCCAGCAGCCTTGCCAGTCCTTCCGCAGGGCCGTACCGCTTCCGATGAGCACTCCCCAGGTCTGGCTAAGCGTCCCGCGGAGCTTGTCTCTCTTCTCATAAACCACTTGACAAAACAAGATCCCGTCCTCCTGCCCTCTATAACTTGGGCTTTTAACATCCACCTTTGTTCATTTTTGTTGATTTTATAATCATACTTGAGTAGACAATCGTTGCCCTAGGGTTTGATCCTGGGGTGACTGGATAAAACCCAGATAGAAAGTTCTCCAATATAGGTAGTCAGGCCCATGGGGAGGGATGGAGAAAATGGAGGGGAAAAACCTTTGCTTTTTGGAGACAGAATGGGAAAGCCCGGTCTTCTCTCTCTAACCTTTTGGAATATAAACGTACCTCTCCAGGAGCCATCTGCTTCAGTGGCCCTAAAGTCCTGAGGCTTGCTTTTCCTTGAAATGTAAATACATGTTTTGGGTTTGGAAATCTCACCGGAGACTCTCCCTAGTGGATGTAAAGCAAGCTGAGCATTCTGGAGGTTTCTAGAAAGCACAACTCTTCAAGGATCAGTCTCTTACTACCAAATGTGCCATCCAGCTGTGTTGAAAGCAGGGCCAGTCATGCCCCTGCAGTCATGCCCCTGCAGTCTGTTCTGACTTGCCTCAGCATGGCTTAGGTCGGCTCAGATAGCACTGCTGTGCCTGCTGGCTGGAGGCTGCCAGGCCTGAGGAAAGGGTGGAGGGACCCAGACCCAGGGTTGATGATGTAAGAGAGGGACTCTATCTGTGAAGCCCTGGGAGAGGGGCTGGTTCATTAGGAAGAGCAGCATGAAGGTCTCAGGTGCCACAATAGGAGAAAGAGGGATCTAAGAGAGGTAATGAGGTAGGAAGGAGGTGGACCTTTAAACGATGCTCAGCTCACCCAGAAAGGCAGGAAGAATGAATTTATGCTGGAGGGGAGGAGTTAGGGAGCCGGGTGTGAGCAAGGCCAAGGAAGAGACCAGGTAGCTGTGGATGTGGCTCATGCCAGGAACCTCTGGATCCCCCAGGGCAGAGGTGCAGTCATTTAAAGGGCTCAGTAGGTCAGCTCTTAGGAGTGGCAATCAGAGCCACTGACCTACAGTGCTCCCTTTTCACATTTCTCATCAAGCGATATTTCTGGAACCTTGAGGGACAGGCTTAAGTGTGTTGAAGAAGCCAAGCAAAGAAGTACCACTTTCCTCTCGGAGGGGCGGGGGTTTCAGACAGGTGGGGTGCACTTAGTACATCTGTTTAGATGAAGATGGAACAGGAAATCGTCTTATTCTGTGCTCAAGAGAACCTGCAGTCTTGAAAAACTGCACTTTTGTGTCTTTAAAACGTAAACATTTGGACACAAAAACCTCATCAGCAAGATGGCCCCTGGAGTCATGTGAGAAGTTTTTAGCAAGACTCTCTTCAGCGGATTACCCTGAGGCTCCTCACGCTAAATGCAGCAGTCAGGCCTAGAATTCTCCTCCGGCTGTTCTTGGCTCTTTCTCCACAGAGGGGCTCCTCCACCCAGCACAAGGGCTGGATTTCCATGGCCTGGACAGATTCCAGCCCTCCTCCTGGCTGCAGAGGGTGAGATCACCATTGGACCAACTGGAAGAGCTTTATCAACCAGTTTAGTCTAGCTGCTACACGTGCTGAGGCGATTCCCTACGTAGTCATGCAGGCCTTCGTCACTGGTCGATTATTGAGAACAGCCATGCTGGGTTGGAGGGGAGGCTGCTGCCTTCCAGGATGGAAAGCGTCAACTAGAGAGGAGCACGGGCCAGACTTCCTTTATCTTAAAGCACTCAGGCTTTGGAAGGCCGCCAGGCCATTGCTCCTGGGCATTTTCCAAACTTACATAAAGTAGCGAATGTGAGAAAGAGGAAGACGGATAGCACCTTTGGAGATTAGAGATCTAAGAAGGAATTATTGTCTACCCTCTCCAACAGGGAGACAGGGGAGGCATGGCAGCGACCCACCACTGAAAAAGACGGGAATATCAGGGCAAAATTCTGATGGACTCAAGGAGGTATTTGGTCTAACCAACCAGGACCTCCAGGATGTCCTAGGCATCACATCCCCAGAAGAGGGTCTAACCCCTCAGACTCTGCTTGACATGCTGAGGACACAGCATTGGCTCATTTATATACATAAATCATTTTTTTAATAAATCATTTTTAAATTAAAATTTTACTATTTGGTGTGTATGGCTGTTTTGCCTGCATGTATGTCTGTGCACCAGGTATGCACAGTGCTAGCAGAGAGCCAAAAGAGAGTATCAGAACCTTGGAACTGATTTAGAGATTATTGTGAGGCGACATGTACTAGGAATTGAACCCGGCTCCTCTGCAAGAGCAGCCAGTGCTTTTAACCACTGAGCCACCTCCAGGTGCAAGCTTTTAAGTTTTAATGGTCTAGAAATATTTCTCAGTGAGATTACATTCATGGGAATTGTTTTTTCAGAATGGCTTTATTTAGTTTTTTTTTTTTTTTTCCAGACAGGATTTTTCTGTACAGCCCTGGTTGTCCTGGAACTTGCTCTGTAGATCAGGCTGACCTTGAACTCACAGAGATCTGCCTGCCTCTGCCTCTCGAGTGCTGCACCACCATGTCCGTCTTGGCTTTTATCTTTTAGAAGTTAATATTTCAGAGGCCAGAAGAGTCAGTAATCAGCTTTAAAGAGCCAGAGCTGGGCGGACAGTCTAGACAATGTGAGTGGGACCATTGATCCAAAACCCAATGGTGCCTTTGAACTGCCATGGTGCAGTTACCAAGAAAGAAGGTGGCCAGCAGGTGGAGCTGCCCCACAGAAGGGAGAGGGGACATGGTACTAGTGGGCAGGGCCAGGCCTCCCTGGATTTTGTTTTCGTCCTGGGTGACCACATGGAGCAGACAAGGTGCTCTCTGCAAGGCTTCTGGTAAACCTTGTGTGTGCAGAGTCTGGTGGAGAGGCAGTGTTGTGTCTACCTCATGAAGCAAAAGTGTAACCTCTCCAGCTCCTGTCACCACAGAGCCCAGGTCCCAGTGCAGCAGCAGATCTCGCCGCTGGGTGTAACCTACTTCCAGGCAAACCCACCCACAGAGACTTGGGGAGTCAGGGAGGATCCAGGCTCATTTAGGACCAAGGCAACTTCCTGTGACAAATGTCAAGGATTCCCTCCTAAAGTACCGGAGGAGTCAGCTATTTGCCTCTATTTCCCGAGGTAATACTTGCTTGCCTCTCAGGGACATCATTCTAGATACTCATTTCCCGTGATTTCCACATGCAGTAAGGAGTATCTCCTGTAAGCTCAAAGAGAGATTTTCATCAATACTTAAAGCTTGCAATGCTAGTTGAAGGCGCAGCTTCTGCGTCTTGTAGCATTATAGCTCAGCTTGGGCATATATAGCCTAGGACCTCTTCTGTAGACAGCCGGCAATGTGGCATTCTTGTGAAGGGGCTGTAGTGGGTAGCTGTTCTAGCTATGACCTTGAAGCACCACCCCTAGTGAGGTAGCAGGTAACTATTACATCTACCTATGACCTTGAGTACATGTCCCTGGGGCGTAGCCACTCAGGGACCCTTAAGAAGTGGGATGCATGTACTCGGCGCTCCTCTTTTCTCCCTCGTGATTTTTGGATGCTGAGGCTGACCAGGCAGATCTTGGAAGAAGATCAGCATGGGACATAACTTGGCTTTCCAGGACCCTATAGTAAATACTTGTGCTAAAGTGAATTAGCCCCTAATAAATTCCCTTGCTCATTAAATAGACTTGTGATATCAAACCCAGAGGCTCCAGTCAAGCCCTTGGCGCTTACAGCTTACAGCAGAAACCATGGAAAGACAACTCATGTCATTTGCCCTGGAGTGGAGAGATTTGGGTTTGGTTGTGGGATTTTAGAAAGCTGGAAAAACGGCTTTATACAAACGAAGGGTAGATTTGCCTCCTATAACAAGAGGCTTAGAGGTAGGTAGGCTGGCATGGGTACAGCTCAGGAGGCTGTCCAAACCTGGGAGTTCCTGTCTGCTCTCTGCTCGGCCTTCTTGAGTGGGTAGGTTGTTTGACCTCCAATTTATTTTCTCCTGGGATAGCTGCATCTACCTACGACCCAAGCGGGAAGGTGTGGTAGCACACACCTGTAATCACAGCACTCAGGAGGCAGAGGAGGCAAGAAGATGAGGGGTTCAAGGCCATGCTGGCCAAATGAGACCCTATCCGAAAACAAAGCAAAAATCAAGCAGGAAGCAAAAACCAAGAATGTAAGAGTCTTTTAAAATCGCTTTGGCCAAAGAAAGTCAATTCTCATGTCTTGCCAGTTTTAAATGAAGCTAGAGATGTAGTATAGATCTTTCTTGCCTCCACACCACAGAACGACAGTGAGTGGGGGCTTGGGAATATACTGAACGGACCAATCAAATAAAATACTAACTGCAGAAGCATGTCTCTCATAAATGAAGTACAGCTTACCTAGCCTGACATCTTTCCTTTCAGGTGAGAGGGCCATTGTCAGCATTGGTGTTTAGTCAAAAGGCTATGGGAACTGGAAAAAGTCAGGATTGATCAAGAATCTTATTTATGTGCCTAAGTAATGGGCTGCAAGAAAAAAAAAACAAAACAAAACAGGGTGCTAAAGATGCTGTGGCTGATCAGGTGTCTTTAGTTTGGGAAGAAAAGGTAAAGATTCTGGTACTGATGAAGAGCTGACACATGTCAGTCTTACTCCAGTACTGCCAAATGTTGGCCTTGGGAGTGCCTGTGAGCAGCTACTGTTCCCTTGTTGAAGAGTTGAGGTCCCTAATCAGTAAAGAGGGCACCCGGAAATGAAGTGAAGGATGTGAGGCCAGGGCTGCTGAACACATACCAGGACTGCCCCGGCTTCCCCATGCTGCCATTAGTACCTCAGACCCCACAGGAATGTATGTGTCTGATTCTTTTTTCATTCAGGCCTGCCCTGCTTGGGCATCTCCAAATGTCTTGAGAAAGCATTCAGGTGGGAGGCTGCAGCTCTCACATCGGGTTATGATTGGCTCCACCCCGCTGCTCCTCACTACAACCGAAGCCCCTTGAGGGCAAGTATTGGGTCCCGTTTGCTGTAGTTCCCAGACAACTGTCATATAACAGATACTCAATAAATATCTTCTGGATAAGGAGTGGTGTGGGCGCCTGATGCTGCATTGCAGTGGCTACTCCCTGTATCTCAAAGATGTACATGGAGAATGTATTCCCAGCTGCTGGCATCCGGGAATATTCAGATACACTTCATGAAAGTTAGCCTTAAATGATAGCACAAAACACAGGGGCCAGGCTTAGGAAAAGAGGCACGGGGTCATAGAGAGGAAGGAGTGTCATGGAGGGAGGCTGCCGCTGGTTGCTACTTTATAAAAAGGAGTGTATGCCAGACCCTCCCCTCGGGTTATGATTGACTGGGACCACTGCTCCTTAGGGCCAGGAGCGGTTGAACAAAGTCAGCCAGGCAGGCCATTCTTTACAGATGGCCTATAACCGTGTCATTGAGATTCCAAGCAGCATCTTTTCAGACATTTGACCATCGGACACTGTTTTTCTTTTCTTAATATTATTGGGAGGGAGGGGTGCACGCCATGGTGCATGTGTGGAGTCAGTTCTCTGCTCCCACCTTTATGTGAAAGGGGGAGGCGTTGAACTCAACTCGTCAGACACATTTGAGCAGCAAATGCCTTTACCCACTGAGCCATCTTTCTGGCCCAGGACCTTTTTTCTTAGCGTGTAGGCGTGATAGTGCACACCTTTAATCTCAGCACTTGGGAGGAAGAGGCGGGAGGACCACTGAGAGCCAGCTTAGTCTACATAATGAGTTCTGATAAGTTTTTGGCACCCCAACAGGCCTCTCTGCCGACGCGGCAATACAAATCAGACGAAATCAGACCAAATTAGTAAAAGCCCTGGTTTAATGGGTAAAGCATTCCCCAGTGATTCTCCGTCCCCCCACAGAGAAGACATGGACGGGGAGACCGGAAAACCACTTGTCTGGTTTCTGGGATGCAGCTTAAATACCCTGTGGGCGTGGTCTTGAGCCTCTCTAGGGGAGGAGCTGTGTTTGGCGGGCTTTGAAGGGCCGGGTTTGGGGAAAGAGATGGGGGAGGGGAGTTAAGGTGGATCTTTCACCAGAACATTCCAGACTCTTTGGGCATGTGGATGCCAGGGTGCCAGGGGTTGAGGTGGAGCTCCCACCCAAACATATTTCAAGACATCGAGGGCAACATAGAGACTCTCTCAAAATCAAAACAAAAATTTTTTTTTTTTAAAAAAAGGTTATGCTGGGCGTGGTGGCGCACGCATTTAATCCCAGCACTCAGGAGGCAGAGGCAGGCGGATCTCTGTGAGTTCGAGGCCAGCCTGGTCTCCAACGCGAGTTCCAGGAAAGGTGCAAAGCTACACAGAGAAACCCTGTCTCGAAAAAAACAAAAAAAGGTTATTTTTATATGCATTGGAACTGGTGTTATAGTTGTGAGCTGCCATGGGGGTGCTGGGAATTGAACCCAGGTCCAAACTTTAGTTACAAATGGTTGTGAGTGGCCACATGGATGTTGAGAATCAAACCGATCCTCTGTGCTTGATCTTTGCAAAGAATCAAAAAAAAAAAAAAAACCAAAACACAAAAAACCCAGGGTCCCTCTGGAAGAGCAGCCAGTGCTCCTAACTGCTGAGCCATCTCTCCAGACCCAAGGACCCTTTTTCTTACAGAGTGCTTCATGCATTGAATGTACAGTTTGAAAAGTGCTGATCTATCTCAATCCCACACATTTAAGCAGGGAACTGGACCAGAGAAGAGCTGTGATCACTTGGGGCCACACAGCAGACTCAGATTAGAACTCCGAAACTCTGATTGGAGTGTTTGACACCCCACCCTTCAGTGAGGCTCATTTTAAATGCGGGGACTAGGCAGATAGAAAATACAGCATTTAATAAAAAGTCATATGGAAATATTGTTATTATCCAAATAACGACTTGGCACTAGATTGTCTTCCATGGTTACGTACAATGTTTTGTTTTTCAAGACAGGGTTTCTCTGTGTAGTCCTGACTGTACTGGAATTAGCTCTGTAGACCAGGCTGTCCTCGAACTCACAGAGATTCTTTTGCCTCTGCCTCCCGAGTGCTGGGATTAAAGGCATATGCCTCCACTGCCCAGCTAACAACAGCATTTTTTTTTTGAGACCATATCTTATTTTTAAAGTTATTATTTACTTATTTAAAGTTGCATATATATATATGTGTGTATGTGTGGGTGTGCACGTGCCACACATCATGAGGAGTAAGAGGACAACTCGTGTGACTCTGAGGGATCAAATTCAGGTTGTCAGACTTGGCGGCAAGCACCTTTACCTGCTGAGCCATCTTGCTGGCCCCAGGGATATTTTATATTTATGACACACAGCAACGAGAGCTGGGTTCCATGGGAGCTGCCCCCTGGGGTCTCCGAGACCTCTTGGGAAAATGAATCACCTCAAATTTGCCCCAGGTTTGCCTAGAAAGCCAAGAACAGAAGTCATGCACACATTTTCAGGGAAGGAAATGTGGGAACCAGGGCAATATATAACTTAAGTTTAAAGAGTATTATTATTATTTTCGTTTTTCAAGACAAGGTTTCTCTGGATAGCCTTGGTTGTCCTGGAACTCCCTTTGTAGACCAGGCTGACCTCAAACTCACAGAGACCCACCTGCCTCTGCCTCCTGAGTGCTGGGATTAAAGGCGTGCATCACACCGCCCAGCAAGTTCTATTATTTTAATTGTTTAAAAAGTTTAGACGTGTGTGAGTGTTTTGCCTGCATATTGTCTGTGTACCACGTGCATGCCTGGTGCCCTCAGAAGCCAGAAGGGCATCTGACCTTCTGGAGATGGAGTGACAGAGGGTTGTGAGCTGTCATGTGGCTGCCAGGAATTGAACCTGGGTCCTCTGGAAGAGCAAGCAGCAAGCACTCTTGACCACCCAGCCCTCTCTACAGCCCAAATGTATAGCTGTTCTCTCTCTTATTGGTTGTCCGTATACCAGAGGTGCTGGGGAGAATGATCTACCAAAGACACCCACTCCCTGGAGCCTGTGGATATGTGGCCTTGCATGGCAGAAGAGACTTTACAGATAGAATGGGCTCTCCATTTGAGAGAGTCCTCTGTATTGCTGAGATAAGCCCGCTCTAATCACTCGAGATCTTAAAACAAGAGAAATGTCTATGAGTTGTATTGGAAGTGACACAGACTTTGAAAAGCAAATCAAAGAGAATGGAGGTGTTAGGAGCACTGTGATGGATGACGATGTGGGCCACACCTGATATGCAGGTGCCTTTGAATTTCAGAGCAAGGCTCAGCTTGGACCACTCTTGGTGATATAGGGGACCTTAGTCATCAGTCTTGTAATTACAAGGAAAGGAATTCTACCCCAAACCCAAACCTAAACTTACTCATCAACTCTCTAGGAAACTAGGCTGAAAGCCTGGGCGTGATAGCACATACCTATAATCCTAGGACTTGAGAGGTAAAGACAGGAAGATCAGGAGTTCTAGGCTAGCCTTCGCTACTAAGTATGAGGGCAGTGTGGCCTACATAAGACCTTGTCTCAAGTTTAAGGACAATCCTAGGACACCAATGCTTTGAGTATGGCTCTGAGACCCAGAGGAAGAGGAATTGAAGCACTCAGACTCCTGGTCTCTAGAATGGGTCATGAGAAATGTATTCTTTTTTTGTTGTTTTGTTTTTTTAAGGCAGGAATTCTCTGTGTAGCCCTGGCTGTCCTAGAACTCACTTTGTAGACCAGGCTGGCCTCAAACTTACAGAGATCTGCCTCTGCCTCCCAAGTGCTGGGATTAAAGATATGAGTCACCACTTCCCGGCTGATAATTTATTCTTAAAACCCCTAAATTTGTGGGCTCTCCCTGTCCCTCTCTCTTTCTCATGCTTGGGATGCAACCCAGGGCCTTGTGAATGTTCTGCACATGCTCTCCACTGAGTTACAGCCTGTCCTTGGGGTTTTTTTCTTTTGTTTTTGGATACAGGCCTGATTGTGTTGTTCAGTCTGACCTTGAACTCTTGGTCCTCTTGCCTTGCCTCCTCCAATGCCTTAGCTCTCACACCAGGCTTGTTGGAATGTTTAAGAGGCAGCTGGTTAGGTACCAGCCTTACTGGTATGGAGTTAGCATGGCTGCCGCTGAGAGCCGGCGGGTTTGAGTCACTAGCTCCTGCCCTCCCAGCAGAGCCCTCCTGTGTCTCCACTGATAATGAGGATGGCACAGGAAAGATGGGAGAAGAGAGGCCTGCAAAAAATAAAAAGAGGGTGGTGGTCACAGGAGAAGAAAGCTAGAGCTCAACAAGTACTTCCTAAGTAAAGGCCATCTGTTTTTTCTCTGTATGTATGTGTTGTCTGACAACCAAACTGTGGAATATCTGTCATCATTGGTTCAAGGCATCTCTCATCTATCACTCAACTGGTATTTGATATTTTATATATCACTTAAAAAGGAGGCTGGTGGCCCATGTCCCATACTCTGTGCTTGGAGCACCCCAACTGTGGCTTATCCCCCAGTTGGCTGACACACTAGTACATCATGTGGCCAAGCAGTACCCAGGTTAAACATCTGGGCCTGGACCCGTAGGCAGCTGGTGCCCAGGCTCCAGTGCCACAGGGACGCCTGGGCCGTGACTAGGAGCAACATCAGCCCCTGCAGAAGTCCTCCACCAGCCTGTGCAGGAGCTAGGTTAGCCCTACTAGAGTCACTCTGGTCAGGAAAGAAAAGGCTCCAGATCTGTGGCCAGGGGAGGCTTTGCTATGGAGGAAGAGGAGGAGACTGAATGGGGAATGGGGTGCCTGGGAACTGTCAGGAGTAACACACCGGTGCTGTGAATGCAGCCCAGTTGGTAGAATGCCGGCTTGGCATGCATGCCTGTGATCCTAACACTTGGGAGGCCGAGGCAGAAGGATCAGAAATTCAGGGTCATCCTTGGCTACAAATCAAGACTAAAACCAGCCTGGGATATGTGAGACCCTGGCCCTCCCCCGACAGGGCTGGCCTCAAATTCAGAGACCCACCTGCCTCTGCCTCCCAAGTGCTGGGATCCAAGGTGTGTATCACCACTGCCCACCAATCCTTTCTTTCTTGGCTACACTGCATTACTAGTTTTGCTGCAATTCCAAGGCCCCATGTCAGAGTTGGCATCACAGTGGCTATGAGGGAAATCAATCCTGCAGCGGCAGATTTGACACTTCTTCGAGTTTGATGTTGAACCAATCCATGCAGGACCAGTGAGGCACTTTATGAGATGGACTATGTATGGGCTAAAAAAATAATCAAGGAGGTGTCCACTGCAGATCCATCATGGAGCAGATCCACTGAGCTTAGCTCTCCTTGGTCCCAGTGCATTATTGACTCTATATGAAGTCCTTGGAGAGGAACTTCACTGTGCTAGACCCAGCCCTCTTGCAGCATGCACCCAGAAAGGGGTACTGGTAAAGGCCAAGTGAACTGAACTGGTCAGACTCTGAAAAAACCCCTTGTTTAATACAGAACTTAGGTGGATTCTCTATTCAGTCTTCACAGACAGGCCCTTGACAGATATCAGAAGCTAATTCTCTGTGTGCTACTGTAGACCGTTCACCCCATACATCACACCCAAACAACTCTGTCCCAACTTAAAATGTCTTCAGCTGCCACTGGGGCATAGGGATTTATAGCAAGAGAAGAGCATGGGCGAGTGACGCCAACTTTGATGCCTCGGGCATTGCTGCAGTCAAGAGCTGACTGTCCTGGCCCGAAGGCGTGAGAAATCCTGTTGTCTGTCATCGTGAACTTCACACACACACACACACACACACACACACACACACACACACACACATGTCAGTGCTGTCCTCTTTTCCCTAATTCCCTTTTCTTTCCTATTAAAACACTTGCCTGGTAGTTCACACTCTAGTCTCAGATGTTTTGTTTTGTTTTGAGACGTAGTCTCATGTATCCCAGGCTTTCCTGGAACTTGCTATGTAGCAAGGGATGACCTTGAACCCCTGATGTTGAGATTATGAGTTTGCACCATCATGGCCTGTGTTCTGTGCTGTTGGGCATACCAGGCAAGGTGCACCCACAAGGGCCAAGTGCCCCCATATCCATATCTAATGTGCTGGAGAAAGAATTTCCCCTTCACAACAGATACCCAGCTGCCTTAGATTATAGCCAGCTCACGAATCCTGGCACTATTTGGTTGTAGATGTAGAGGAAAGTGTGGTTTTTCTTTTCTTTCGTTCAGCTGAAAGGGAGAGAGGACGAGGGCTTGGCGCTGTGGGACTGAAACCTTTCTTCATCTTATTTCCATTCTGATTGATTTTTTCCCCCCTGAACCTGTTTGAAGTTATAACACAGCAGACCAAATCATTTAAAGCCACCGAGCTGTGTGCACGCCGTTATCTCCGAGGAGGAGCATGTTGTTACAAAAGGCTGGGTTGGCTGGCTTGCTTGCTTTTTAAAACCAGGTCAGGATTAATTTTAAGGTTAAAAAAAAAGATGTGGCGGATAAAAGGGCAGCTTGAAATCCGGGGCTCTTCTTGGGTTACTCTGAGCCAAACATCCTCTTTTATTAACCCAGAGTGTGTCTGCAGGCCGCTTTGTCTGCTCTTCGCTGTCATCTCTAATGCACTTGGAAGAAGCCTTTCCCACCGTGGGATTCAATTCCAGGGCCCAAAGAGAGGGGCTCCGATTTCCCGAATCCGGGTAATTAGCTGAGGTCCAGTGGCTCAGTTAAACCGTCTGAAGGTCAATAATGCATGGGCTCCTGGCGGATTGCCCAGCACAGTGTCGTCCATAAGCACACCTGTGGAGGGTCTAAATGTCCTCGAGGGAGGTTTGTGTTTTTAAACATGAAATATTAGGATTAGTGTTACGCAGAGTTTTAATGCCATGACAAATTCTTATATGATACAAAAAAGGTTGGATGTGAGTGATTCTCACGAACCCTTTCTTCTATTTGCTAGCACAGTCTCGTGAGCCTCAAAAGCCAAGTTGAAATACTCCAGATGAAAACTTAAGTTGGGCACTGGGGGCTCACTTGTGAAGTCCCAGCACTCCGGAGGGAGGCAGATGCAACAGCGCAAGTGTGGCTTTTCTCTTCAGGTCTTTGATTCATTTTGAGTTAATGAAAAACATTTTTAAAATGTACTTATTTCAGCCGGGCGGTGGTGGCGCACGCCTTTAATCCCAGCACTCGGGAGGCAGAGCCAGGCGGATCTCTGTGAGTTCGAGGCCAGCCTGGGCTACCAAGTGAGTTCCAGGAAAAGGCGCAAAGCTACACAGAGAAACCCTGTCTCAAAAAACCAAAAAAAAAAAAAAAAAAAAAAAAGTACTTATTTCATATGCATGAGGGTTTTGCTTGCATGTATATACATACACCATGTATATGCCAGAAGAGAGTGTCAGAACCCCTGGGACTGGAATAACGGATGGTTGTGAGCCACCATGTGGGTACTGGGAATCGAACCTGGGTCCTCTGGAACAGCAGCAAGTGCTCTTCTAAATTGCTAAGCCGTTTCTCCAGCCCCTTGAGTTAATTTTTAAAAATTATTTTAATCATGCATATCTGTGTGTGTGTTGTATGTGGATTATGTGCATTTGACTATGCTCTGGGAGGCTAAGAAAGTGTGTTGGATCCCTTGGAGCTGGAGTTCTAGAAAGTTGTGAACCACGATGTGGGTGCTGGGAACTAAACCCAGCTGTGTCCTCCTGAAGAGCAGCCAACACTCTTCACTGCAGAGCCAGCTCTCCAGCCCTTGGTTTTGTTTCATTTGGTTTTGTTTGTT
This sequence comes from Peromyscus eremicus, assembly GCF_949786415.1. NCBI lineage: Eukaryota > Metazoa > Chordata > Mammalia > Rodentia > Cricetidae > Peromyscus > Peromyscus eremicus. The sequence continues at coordinate 23,080,260 of NC_081432.1, forward strand.
TGGTTTTGGGTTTTTTTTTTCCTCAAGACAGGGTTTCTCTGTGTAACAGCCCTGGCTGGCCTGGAACTCACTCTGTAGACCAGGCTGGCCTCGAACTCAGAGATCTGCCTGCCCCATCCTCCCAAGTGCTGGGATTAAAGGCGTGCGCCACCATGCCCAGTTCCTAGCTGTGTTTTTTAATTCGCTTACTAAGTATTCAGTTTCCTTGTGGAAATTTCATACGTACTTAGCTTTGGTTGACCCTTCCCATATCCCTTCCTCTCCCCCATCTCTCTGGCCTCATCCCTGCTTACCACCACCCTGCCCACCCACCCCCATACACTTTTACTTTGTCTCCTTTCACTGGAGATTAGTTTTTGTTTTGTTTTTAAGATACAGCACCAACACTGACCTGGAATTTGCTTTGGAGCCCAGCCTGGATTCAAACTTCATATCCTCCTGCCTCAGCCTCCCAAGTAGATTACAAGCAACCAACCATGCATGACCACACGAGGCTCAATGTTGCTTTTTTGCCTAGGATTGCTTTGGTTATCTTAATTCTCCTGCTGTGCTTTCATATGAATTAAGAATTCTTAAATTTTAATGTGTGTATGAGTACTTTGCCTCACCTTGTATGTGACGTCTGCCTACAGAGGCCACAAGAAGGAGTGTGATTCCCTGGAGCTGGAGTTACACATGGTTGTGAGCCTCCATGTGGGTATTGGGAGTTGAACCTCTGGAAGAGCAGCCAGTGCTCTTAACCACTGAGCCATCTCTCCAGCCCCTGAATTTCAGGCTCTTTAAACATTACTTTTGTGATGAGGTCATGGGAATGTTGATGAGGACTGCATTAGTTCCTGTATTTTCCTCATGGCTTGCTTCCAGCTGAGGTGTATGGGGGCGGGGCTTTATGTCCTCCCATGAAGAACCTCTGCTTTTCCTCTTTGGTGAGGTCTTGTCTTGCACTGGGTTGTTTTTTGTTTAGATTTTTTTTTTTTTTTGGTCGGAGCTGAGGACCGAACCCAGGGCCTTGCACTTGCTAGGCAAGCGCTCTACCACTGAGCTAAATCCCCAACCCCTGTTTAGATTTTTTTTTGAGATTATTTTATGTATATGAATGTTTTACCTGCGTGTATATGCATGTGCAACCTGTGAGTTCCTGGAACCCACGGAAGTCAGAAGGCATCGGATCCCCTGGAACTGGAGTTACAGGTGGTTTGTGAGCCACCATGTGAGTGCTGGGAACTGAGCCCTGGACTTTTGCAAGAGTAACAAGTGTCACCACGCCAGCTCTTTGTGCTGGGTTGTTAAGCTGCTGTCACCCACAAGAGCAAGTGGTACCCCCACACAGCAGGCCTAGGGCTTTCTAAGGCGTTAGGCACCAGGAGGCAAAGACTGACTGCCGTAGTCTAAAGCAGTGGTTCTCAACTTTCCTAATGCTTTGACCCTTTTATACAGTTCCTCATGTTGTGGTGACTGCCAACCATAAAATTATTTTGTTGCTACCTCATAACTGTAATTTTGCTCCTGTTATGAATCATAATGTAAATAACTGATATGCAGGATATCCGATATGCACCCCCTGTGAAAGGGTCATTTGACTCCCCCAAGGGGTCTCAACCCACAGGTGAAAACCACTGGTCTTAAAGTCATCCGCCAGCAGGCTGATTCTAGTCACCATTTTTGTTGGTTTGTTTTGTTTTGAGACAGAGTTTCTCTGTGTAGCCCTGGCTGTCCTGAAACTCACTCTGTAGACCAGGCTGGCCTCGAACTCACAGAGATCCGCCTGCCTCTGCCTCTCGAGTGCTGGGATAAAAGGCGTGCGCCACCCCTGCCCGGCATCTAGTCACCATCCGAAGGTTGCCAGGTCAAAGGATCTGCCTTCCTCAAGTGAGGAGCTGACCCTGTCACTGGCTGGCATCCATCGGGGCGCATGTGGAGTGCATGCTCTTCATTTCCCCTCAGAGTGAGCTGTGAGGTGTGATTATTTTAAAACTTGTTCTTTGCTTTCATTATAACATAAAAAGTAAAAGCAAATGAATAACCCAACCAAATTCCTTTGCAACACAATGGATTTAAAAAAAAAAAAGTGATCACAGTGGTGATGTACACCGAATTCTAGGTAAGCCTGGTTTACATAGTGAGTTCCAGGCCAGCCAGTGATACATAGTTGAAACCCTGTCTTTAAAAGCATTTTTAAGAGAGCTGGAGAGGTGGCTCAGTGGTTAAGAGCACTGACTGCTCTTCCAGAGGTCCTGAGTTCAATTCCCAGCAACCACATGGTAGCTTATAACTATCTGTAGTTGAAGTCTGGTGCCCCCTTCTGGCAATGCAGGCAGAACACTCCATAATAAATCTTAAAATTTTTTAAAAATACTTTCCAGTCTGTCATCTGTTTGTCTGTCTATCTACCTACCTAGCATCTATCTATCTATGGATTGTAGAAAATGTATCAGACACAAATGCCCCTCGTTCTACTTAGATGATATTTGTCTTTCAGCCTAACCCCTTTTTCCATTTCTGAAGCACCCAGGAATACCAGACTGTGTAAACAGAAAGAACCTTGTGGTGAGCACTCTCTTGCCTACACTCTCTCTTTAACCTAATGCTTCGACAAGCTCTGGGGTGAAAGGTCCCAAGCAGGCCTGTTCTTAAAGGTGCTGCTTAGTTCCTCTTCAGTGGGAGCGTTTCTGGACCTGTGAGATCTGATTGCATCTGCAAGTGGGATCGTCTGCACTTTGCATTGCAGAAACCCAAAGGATGCAATAGTAAGGGAAGCAGACCGTTGCTGGAGCTTGGAAGCAATCCCAGCATCTGTCACCAAAGTTCCCAGGTTAGGGTTCACTTCACTTTCCTGCTCACAGAAAGCTTGAATTATGCACCTGCAGCATGTATCTTAGCAACAGCTGTGAAGGGAATGCGCTGGGAAACTCTCCGGGCTTTGTGTAGTGGGCCGTCTGGGGGGCGCGGCGCTGAGGATGGGGGCGTGGGGAGGCTGTGAATGTGGCCCCAGCACAAAGTCGGAAACTTACTGAAAATATGATGAGTTTTTGTTGTTGTTGTAACTCACTGTGGGGGTCCTGAGCATGAGAAACTTGCAGATGAGAACTTTGTGTGTCGTAGTGTCAAAAGAGTGGGGACACACACACACACACACACACACACACACACACACACACACACGGTACTTAGAAGAGAGAAAAACAGAATGTTCTCTCTAGCATGTTTTGCACAAAGGCACATGGATTTTAAAGAGGAAGTCGCTTCTAGCTAGTAGTAGTTTTGTTTCTGTTGTCTTCATTATTTTTCCTTAGAAAAGGCCTCATGTAGCCAACCCTGATCTTAAACTCACTATGTAGCCGAAGATGACCTTGAACTCATGATCCTTCTGCCTCTGTTCCCGACTTGTGGGGATTGTAGGCAGTAGATTAGTTTATCTTAGTATGTGTGAGGTGCCTCAAGATGAACCTAAGACCTACCCTAAAGGAGATGAACATGCTAGGCAAGTGTCCTACCGCTGAGCTATGTCCACTTGCGCTTTTGAAACTGAGTCTCGAGTAGCCCAAGCTGGCCTCCAATTGACTATGTAGCCAAGGGTGACCTTGAACTTCTGATTCTCCACCCTCCATGTCTCAAGTGCTAGGATTACAGGCCTGTGCCACCAGGCTCTTTATGCCATATTGAGGGTGAACCCAGGGTCTTTTGCATGCTAGACAAGCCCTTTACAGACTGAGTTCCATCCCCAATCTATTTACCATCAATGGTTATCTTTGGTGCACCAAACTCCATACACACAAATAGGTCATTGGCTGGCTGATACCCAGTCTGTAACTATAGTAACAGGCATGGTTTATCTACACCTGTGCTGCAAATGATGCTATACTTCCTACCACGGCTTCCCAACCGATAGGGAAGTATGCTTTTAAAAATGTGAACTGCTGGATAGCATGTCTGACCTCTGCGACAGCACGTCACAGAGGGACCGTGATGCAAACCTTTGTCTTCTGTGGTTTCTACCATCGCACATGCCATGTTAGCAGAGTCTGGGCCCGTCATCCAGTCAGACTGTTCTCTGCTCACTAATTCCGAATGATTCATAGCAGATTTACCACCTACACTGTTTTTGACCTCCAATTCAGGTGATGTCTTCCCAGTGCAAATGAGTCCCATAGCCCAGTGTCGGTTTGTGCCCTTGGCTGAAGTGCTTTGCTGCAGTATAGCTGATATGAACGCGGCTCAGGCGGCTGTAACACAGGAATCACTCTTGGAGCACTTGAAGAAACATTACCCAGGTAACCAGTGTTCACCACTTGAATTCATTCAAATGTGTTTTGTTTCTATTTATAAACAATCCTACCATATAAGTAACGGTCATGGTGTCCTTTTTTCCCTTTTCAGAATCTTTCGTCACAACACTGAGTTACCCAGCTCAGTGGCAAAGGCATGCAGTCTCAGCTACTTGCTAGACTGAAGCAGGATTGAAAGTTCAAGGCCAGCCTAGGCAGCTTAGTAAGACCCTGTCTCAAAATAAAAGTAAAAAGAGGGATAGAGATATAGTTCACTGATGGAATGTTTGCCTAGCATGTGCAAAGCTCTGATCTCCATCACCAGTACAGAAAAAAAAAAACAACCCAAAAAAACTGTCAAGAATAGTCCTACATTAACATTTGTGTGTGCATGTCACATGCATGCCACGGGACACGTGTCAGAGGACGACGTGCAGGAAGAGTCAGACTCGCTTTTCACCCTGTGGGTCCCAGGATCGAACCCAGGTCCTTGGGCTTAGCAGCAGGTGTCTGCTGAGCCGTCTCACCAGCCCAACTTCAACATTTCATCAAGACAAAATTTCTTTTACTTTCTGGATTCTTTTTCATACGTGAATTCGTGTTCATCAGCTTCTGTAGTGAGGGACTTTTCCCTCAATTTTTCCCATGTCTGTTTCCCAGAAATGGAACTGATAGAATTGTAGCTCTTAGTTATGCCTCCACAGACTGCGTTTTAATGTACAATGACGTAAGTGGAGTCATTCTGCACATTCTTCATATAGTGCTCATGAGAGTTTTTAATTTCCACGTTTGTTCATCACGAGGCTTTCTCAAGGTGTACGTAGTTTTGTTTTGTTTTTTTGTTTTTTTGTTTTCAGTGCTGGGATCAAACCCAGAGCTTCGTTAGGCAGTTGCTTTCCTACTGAGTTTTCAAATTTATTTTTATTTATTTATTTTTTTAAAGATTTATTTTTATTTATTATGTATACAGTGTTCTGCCTGCATGTGTCCCTGCAGGCCAGAAAAGGGCACCAGATCCCATTACAAGTGGTTGTGAGCCACCATGTGGTTGCTGGGAATTGAACTCAGGACCTCTGGAAGAGCAGTCGGTGCTCTTAACCACTGAGCCATCTCTCCAGCCCCGAGTTTTCAAATTTTAAGTTGATTTATGTCCAATGATATTCAGATTTTTGTTTTTTGTACTTAACCATTAACCTTGCCATATGTAATATGGGGACCAACTTGTATAATGTTTTGTAGTTTAGTTCCACATATTATTCTTTGGGTTGTTTTGTTTTGTTTGCGATAGGGTCTCACTGTAACTCAGACTGGCCTGGTTCTCAATATCTAGCTCAGGGTGGCCTTGAAATTACAGTCATTCTTCTGTGTCAGCCTCCAGAGCGCTGAGATTACAGATCCGAGTCACTAGGCTCAGTTCTAATTTTAAAAAGGTGTGTGTACGTGAGCGCTGGCACGATGTGTCACAGTCCATGTGTGGGAGTTGTCCTCTGTCCTACCTCTTTGTGGGACGGAGGACCAAACTCGGGGAGTCAGGTCTGCATACAAGCACCGTAATCCATTGAACCGTCTGACCAGCTAGCATTTTAATTGCATGTAATATATACCATCAGCTCCAGGGTTGTGGTCATTCTGAATTTCTAATCTCACTCTTTTTTGTTTGTTTTTAGGTATTGCGGTTCCTTCCCCAGACATTCTCTACAGCACACTGGGGGCTCTAATTCAAGGGAGGAAGGTTTACCACACAGGAGAGGGCTACTTCATCGTTACACCGAACACTTACTTCATCACAAATACACCCATGCAAGAAAATCAGAGAGCCCTCCTGCCAGATGAAGGGTGCCCAGTGCCTACTTCTGTGACCTATCTGGTGAGTGTGGATTGCTGTGCAGAGCTGGCCCAGGAGAACGAGGCCCCTGTTTCCCACTGTCCATCATGTCAGTGTTTCCTTGATACAAGTGTGCAGGACTCTAAGGACCCACTGACTGGGGCAGAAGTGTCTAGAAAAAACCAGGAAGGTCTTGAGGAACCCACACCTTTGTCTAAGAACCAGGTAGCTGCAGCACCTGAAGACACCCACGTCAGTGTGAGCCCCAAACCATTACCATACACCAAAGACAAAGGCAAAAAATTTGGTTTCGGTTTCTTGTGGCGAAGCTTGTCTAGAAGAGAGAAGCCCAGAACAGAGCACCACAGTTTCTCTGCACAGTTCCCACCCCAAGAGTGGCCTGTCCGGGATGAAGAAAGCTCCAACAACATCCCCCGAGATGTGGAACATGCGATAATCAGGAGCATTAATCCTGTGCTGACCGTTGACAACTTAATCAAACACACAGTCCTAATGCAAAAATATGAAGAACAGAAAAAATACAATAGCCAGGGCACTTCCACGGATGCGCTGACCACCAGGCATAAGCATTCTTCTAAAGAAGGAATTCGGAAAAGGCAGGGCCGCTTTGCCAAGCCTCACAGGCGGGGCTGTTCTCACAGGGATAGACACAAAGCATGGAGCCAGGGGAGTGAGCTGGAGCCAGGAAGCACTGGACTTTCTGAAAAGCACCCCAAGGTCCCCGCAGCCCAGCCTGCTCCCAGAATGAAAAGCGGCAGTGAAGAAATTCAGCAGTTGCGTGGTGGGACTCCAGCTGTGCTAGGTCCCCATTTGATTTACAAGAAACAGATCAGTAATCCTTTCCAGGGCATGTATCTCAGAGGGCCCCCAGTATCCAAAGGGCACAATGTTCAGAAGAGCCATGATCTGAAACCTGGTCCCGTCGGGCCAGAAGAAAAGCCTTTCCAGAGGGCAGGGTCTTCAGGTCCTTTGGGAGTCTTTGATGGTGGAGGCCAGGAGCCATATTTGGAACAATGCCATGATAAACTGGAAGCAGAAACCATGCTTTCGATGAAGGCTCCTGGCCATCCCGCCAGTGACGTCAGAGGTGGCCCAGGAAATTACCCTCCGTGTAATGTTTTGCCAAGCCACCCTTGGGGCTGTTCTTTCAGGGAAAGCGTGTTGAGAAGTGATCTGTATAATGAAGAAAACAAGATCTTGAGGAAAAGTTATTCTGACTGTGACGTGTTCTTGGGGACCACAGAAATGCATCAGGTCTTGCCCTCACAAAGTCCCCCCTCTTTAGACCCAGTAGTACCCTGTGTGTGTACATCAGTGAATAAGACCGTACACCAGTTCCAGAACCTGGGCCTCTTAGATTGCCCAGTCGGAGCAAACCATTTGAGGACACACGAACGACAAGGCGACTCCAAAGATCTATCTAGGAAGACATTTGTCCCAGAGGCAGAGATTGGGAATGTGGAAAATGAGGGGCCCTCCAACAATGAGCAGGACGAGGCAGCCGTGAACCAGAGTGAGGCCGGGGTGGATGACGGGGCCTGCAGTTCACTGTATCTAGAGGATGATGACTTCTCTGAGACTGATGATGACTCCTGTCACACACTGCCTGAACACACTCAGCATTCCTTTGCAGGTGGAGGCAGGCTGAAGCAATGGCAGGGAAGACCATTGGTGACTGGGAGACTTCTGACAGGATGTAATAGCAAAACTGATAGGTTTGAGCCCCTGGCGCTTGAAAGGGAACACTGGTACAAGGCCACTGGGTTGTGTGCAAATTCAGAGGAAGGTCCAAACCCTGATCTCACAGACAACCCTGGCCTACATTCAGGGACTCCATTTGGTTTCCACTACAAAGGAGAGCCCATGGCTGCCTGTGTCCAGGCCTCAGCAGCCGCTGGTGGAAGTTTACTTGAATTCTCTACTGCAAGGAAAACCAGTTGTAGGGCTGAGATCCTTCGAGATTCTCCTGGTGACACAGGAAAGAATCCAACTGGCTGGAGACAGAGCCCTGCAAATCAGGAAATGGAAAAACATTTCGCAGACAAATCACGACTTTTCAACACCTCCCATGTGCCGGTGTTGGCTCAGGAGCCACAGCGAGAGCATAGTCACCTGGAAAGGACAGAGAGTTGTAGCCTGACAGGAGACAGCGGGATCGATTCCCCAAGGTAAGGACACATGTGGGTGCTACATTAGCTCCTTCTGCAGGAGTTAATAGAGTCAGGGCACGTGGAGCTGCCTAGTGAGAGACTCCTGAACAAACCCATGGAACAATGTCAACAGCCTTGGGCGAGTAAATTGTATCAAGTTACGATGAGGTTGCATATGGTAGGACAGAGTCTACTTTCTTTCTTTTTTTTTTTTTTTTTTTTGGTTTTTCGAGACAGGGTAGCTGCAGAGCCTGTCCTAGAACTCACTCTGTAGACCAGACTGGCTCGAACTCAGAGATCCACCTAGCTCTGCCTCCCAGAGTGCTGGGATTAAAGGCATGCACCACCACAGCCCGGCTTTGTTTTTGTTTTTCGAGACAGGGTTTCTCTGTGTAACAGCCCTGGCTGTCCTGGAACTAGCTCTGTAGACTAGGCTGGCCTCGAACATCTGCCTCTGCCTCCCTAGTGCTGGGATTAAGGGTTTACGCCACCATCATCTGGCCAGAGTTCACTTTTAAAAACTAATATCTTTAGAATTTTAGACAATATGTATTTTAAGGGTTTATTTTATTTTTATGTGTATCAGTGTTTTGCCTGCTTGCATATTTGTGCGTGCATCTCGTGCAAGCCTGGTGCCCACTGGGATCAGGAAAGGGCATCAGATCCTCTGGAACTGGAGTTATGGATGGTTGGGAGCCACCATGTAGGTGCTGGGAACTGAATTCAGGTCCTCTGCAAGAGCAGCCAGTGCTCAGCCGCTGAGCCTTCTCTCCAGCCTCATACAATACATTGATCATGTTCATTCTCCTACCCCCAGTTCCTCCTACATGTACCCTCTCCCCTCTACCCACCCAACTTAAGTTTTCTTCCTTTTTTCCCCCATCAAGTTAGTGTTTTCCAACTACTCTTGCCAGTGGGGCCTGGCCTAGAGAGTGGTTGACCTACAGGGGTCACAAAATTAAAGAAAACTGACTCAATAGAGTTACTTTTTAGTGGGAACCAAATTTTACTGGGCATTGTTTCTAAAACTAGAAAGGAACCGCTAAAAACAAAGCACTTTCAGAACTTAGAGTTGGAGATCTTCTCATCTATTCCTGGATCTATTTGTGTTAAGGATGTGGGGGGCTGGAGAGATGGCTCAGCAGTTAAGAACACTGGCTCCTCTTCCAGAGGTCCTGAGTTCAATTCCCAGCAAACATGTGGTGGTTCACAACCATCTGTAATGAGATCTGATGCCCTCTTCTGGCATAAAGGTGTACAATGCAAATAGAGCATTGATGTATATAAATAAATAAATCTGAAAAAAAAGATGTAAAAAAAAAAGGATGTAGCCACTTCTCACTCAACTTGTTTAAATAACAATTGTTGTATGATAAACGGAATACAGACTTATAAAATACTTAAGTGTTTAGAGTTGTACCCCTGCTGCATGACATGCGCAAAGCCCTGGGTTTGATTCTAACATTGCATAGATGGGATGTGGGGGCATAGCTCTCATCCCAGCTTGTGAGAGTGAAACAGGAGTTCAAGGTCATCCTGGGCTACATAGCAAGTTCAAAGCCAGTCTGGGTTCAACCCCCTCCCCCAACACACATACATGCTAAGTATTAAAACTAAGTATTAACTAAGTATCAACAAGTTTTAAATAACATTTTGTGTGTGTGTGTGTGTGTGTATACACTCGTGTGCACATGCACACATGCTACAACAGAGTATGGAGGTTAGAAAGAATTGTCTTTCTTCCACTGGGGATAGATGGGTCCTGGGGATAGAACTCAGGTTATCGGTATCCGCAGCAGCAGGTGTCTACCCACTGAACCATCTTACCATCCTCCCCAAAGTATTTTTAAAATTTTGTAATGATCCTACTATTTTTTTCTTTCTTTCTTTTTATCTTTGCATTTTTGAAACAGGGTTTCTCTGTGTAGCCCTGACTGTCCGGGAACTTGCTGTGTAGCCCAGGCTGGCCTCAAACTCAAGAGATCTGCCTGCCTCTGCCTCCTGCGTACTGGGATTAAAGGCATGGACCACCACACTCAGCACAAATACAAGTATTTTAGCAAAAATACTGGGGGCTAGAGAAACGGTACAGTGGTTAAGAGTACTAGCTGTTCTTCCAGAAGACCCAGGTTCAATTCCCAGCACTCACAGGGTGACTCACATCTATGATTGTATCCCCATGGGATCTGATACCTTCCTTTGGAGTGCAAACACACATGCAGACAAAACACTCACCCACAGACGCAAGAAAATCTTTTAACAGGAAGTCGTTCACAGCCATGTGTCCTTTTCCACTCAATTTATCATGGATAGCTTGCAATTGATATATTCACGGCTATCTTGGGGGTTTGTTTTGCTTGGTCAGATTTTTAATTTTTTTTTTTTTTTTTTTGGTTTTTTTGAGACAGGGTTTCTCTGTGTAGCTTTGCGCCTCTCCTGGAACTCACTTGGTAGCCCAGGCTGGCCTCGAACTCACAGAGATCCGCCTGGCTCTGCCTCCCGAGTGCTGGGATTAAAGGCGTGCGCCACCACCACCCGGCAGATTTTTAAATTTTTTATTCATATATATGTGTGCATATGTGTAATGTATGTACATGTGTGTGCAGTAAGGCGGCTTTGGATCCCCTGGAGTCACAGGCAATAGAGCCACCAATGAGGGTGCTGGGAACAGAACTTTGTCATCCGCTGGAGCAACAGGAGCTCTTAACTGTTGAGCCGGTTCTCCAGCCCCCGCTTTTTGTTTTTGAGACAAGGTCTTATTATGTTGACCAGGGTGGCTTCGAACCTGTGACCTTCCTGCATTACCCTCTCAAGTCTTGTTCTGTTTTGGGTGGGGTGCTGTTTAGTTTTTTGAGAAAGTCTTCCCATGTACCCAAGATCCTTCTATGTAGCTCAGAGTATGATGGTAGCATTATCACCTAGGAGACAAGCTTGTGAGGGATTATCTAGATTAGGTTGATTGGGGTGGGAAGACCCATCTCAACTGTGGGCAGCACCGTCCCATGGGCCGGGCTCCTGGACTGAATAAAAAGGAGGAAGAGAGTAGTGTACTCCTTCCTGACTGTGGTGCAGCCTCTCCAGCTGCCTTGAGCCCTTGCTCTTGCCATGATGACTTCGTGCCCTTGATGGACTGTGTGTGCCCTTGAACTCTGACCCAGTAGACTTTCTAAGTTTGTTTTCTCACAGCAACATGACAGACAGCACACACAGCTCCCTCAGGGCCCAGATTTCCAAGCATGAGTACGATAGGCACCTGGCTATCTCACAGCTTTTTATTTTTATTTACTTTTTTTTTTTTTTTTTTGAGACAAGGTCTCACTATGTAGCTCAGTCTGTCCTGGAACTCACTCTGTAGACCAGGCTGGCCTTAAACTTAATCCACCTGCCTCTGCCCTTCATGTTGGGATTAAAGGTGTGAGCCACCACGCCTGGCTATTTTTATTTAAAAAGTTTTTTTCTAGTTTCTCTTTTTCTTTTTCTTTCTTTCTTTCTTTCTTTCTTTCTTTCTTTCTTTCTTTTTTTTTTTTAATTTTTTTTTTTAATTTTTTTTTCAAGACAAGGTTTCTCTGTGTAACAGCTTTGGCTGTCCTTGAACTCACTCTGTAGACCAGGCTGGCCTCAAACTCACAGAGATCCACCTGCCTCCCAAGTACTGGTGTACGCTACCACCACCCAGCTTAGTTTCCTCTTCTTTAATTAAGGAAAACATTACATGTGTGGTGCTTTGCCTGTATTTATGTCTATTCACCACATGTGTGCTTGGTGCCCACGAAGGCCAGAAGAGAACATCAGATCCCCTTCAGTTACAGATGGTTGTGAGCTGTCCTGTGGGCGCTGGGAACAAAACTTGGGTCCTCTGCAAGGGTAGCCAGTGTTTTTTGTCTGTTTTTGTATTTTGTTTTATGTTGTTGTTTTCGAGACAGGGTTTCTCTGTGTAGCCATGACTGTCCTAGAACTCACTCTGTAGACCAGGCTGGTCTCAAACTTGGGAAATCTGCCTGCTTCTACCTCCCAAATGCTGGGATTAAAGGTGTGTCCCACCACCACCCAGCTGGAGACAGGACTTTTAACAGTTGAACATCTGTCTTATGAGTTCTCAACATGTGGGCAGAGACCACTTTGGAAGTCCAATGACCCTTTCACAGGGGTTGCCCAAGACCATCAGAAAACACAAATATTTACATTATGATTCATAACAGGAGCAGAATTACAGTTATGAAGTGGCAATGAAAATCATTTTATGGTTGGGGGTCACCACAACATGAGCAACTGTATTGAAGGGGTGCAGCATTAGAAAGGTTCAGAACCACTGACCTAGCCAATCCCATAAAGAAGTTATTTTTTAAATTATTTTGCATTATATGTTTGTATGTGTGTGTTCATCTGTGTATATAGACAGTGTTCATGTGGAAACAAGAGGACTTGGGGAGTCAAGTTCTCTCCTTCCACCTTGAGGCAGGGTCTCTCTTGTTTCTGTCCCCGCACTGTTTTCACAAGCTTCTGACCAATTCTTCTGTCCTCACTTCCCATCTCACCCTAGGATGGTTGGCATTACAGCCGAGAGCCATGGGAGCGGGCCATGGGGGTGGGGTGGGATTCGAGACAGGGTTTCTCTGTAGCCCAGTTGTGCTAGACTTAGTCTAAAAGTCACTTTTAGACTAAGCTGACCTCCACCTGCCTCTGCCTCCCGAGTGCTGGGATTAAAGGTGTACGCCACCACCACCTGGCTGAGAGCCTTTTTTATGTGAATTTTGGATATCAAACTCAGATCATTAGGCCTGCATGGCACACAGTTTTAAATGCTTAGCCATCTTGCTGGCCCAACTTCTTGTTTGGTATATTTTAAATTTTTAACTATGTGTATTATGTGTATGCCTGTGTGGGTATAGACACAGGAGTACAGGTGCCCTCAGAGACCAGAGGCCTCAGATCTACTGGAGCTGAAGTTATAGTATTTGTGAGCTGCCATCATAACATGGGTGCTTGGAATTGACTTCAGGTCCTCTGCTAGAGCAGAGAGCCATTTCTCCATTCCCAAGTTTGTTTTTAAAAATTGATTATACTACGGTTTTCTTGAGAGCCTTATAATTACAAATATTAAGAAGGAAAAGGAAAACAGCATTTGAACATCGGCTCTATGCTGTGGTTCTTAGGATCAAGGCCAAATGGCCAAGACATCGTTGGTACCTTATTTGAAGAGAACTACAAACAAAATTAACACAGACAGGCTGAACTGAAGAACAAGCACAGATTCTTCACGTGTGGGATTCAGAGTGACGGGCGAGCTAGGGAGATACTCAAGGGTAGAACACTTGCCTAGCATGCGCAAGGCCCTGAGTTCAACCCTAGCACCACAAAACAAAAGCACCCCCAAATTACTGGTGGAGCTGCCATGCTTCTTGGCAGTAGGGTACACAGGGCAAATGTGCTGGAGCAAGACAAATGTGGCTAGTTAAGAACATGGCTCCTAGTTCCCAGGACGAGGACATTATCACTGTGAAAAGTAAAAGAGTTGATTCTCCCTTTCTGTGACTTCCCAAAAAAAAAGATACTATACAAGATATGGATACTGATTCTGGCTGGCATGTACTAGGCTTGATACTTGATACTAGATTTGGGAACCGATGTTCAGAAAACACAAACTTCTTTGAAAGCATCTGGCAAATAATTGGGGTGCTATTGTGGAGCTTTTCACATGTGGAAAATGGGCTAGGTTTTTGAAAGGTTGCCTTCCTTAGATGAGTATGAAGTGCTAGTGTTGCTGCAAACTAACAAAATGAAAGTCCAGTGCTTTGAGTGGCATTCCGGGTCCCTTGGGAAGACAGTAATCCTGTCCCTTTTGTTATCTTTAGGACACAGAGCCTGGCATCTAATAATTCGGCCGTTTTGGATGGAGTTAGAAGACAGGGTTTTCTGCAGAACGGTGAAGACATGAAGACGAACCACCAAACACCCGGTTCTTTGCTCCAACTAACCCCAGTCATAAACGTCTAACTTTGAGATGAGGTTTTACACTGTAGTTGAGACTGGCCCGGATCTCAACGGGTAATCCCCCTGCCTTAGCCTCTGGAGTGCTGGGATTACAGGCATAAATTACCATGTCAGGATTAAAATTTTAACTGACTTTGGAGAACTCTTTAAAAAATTGGATATTGCCGGGCGGTGGTGGCGCACACCTTTAATCCCAGCACTCGGGAGGCAGAGCCAGGAGGACCTCTGTGAGTTCGAGGCCGGCCTGGGCTACCAAGTGAGTTCCAGGAAAGGCGTAAAGCTACACAGAGAAACCCTGTCTCGAAAAACAAAAACAAAAACAAAAAAAAAAAAAAAAAAAAAAAATGAATATGTAAGGATCCTGTAAAGCTGAACATATGTACTATTATTAACCCCACCATACTGTGTTCTAATTACTTTCTTCCTTTTTACCATTTTTAAAGCAGTTTTCAGTGCCCTTTACTAGAAACTTGTTGCAGTTTTCAATAAAAGAAACATGAAATTGTTGGTCATTTTCTAACTAAATGTCGTTAATTTTCCTCGATCAGTTTCTCCAATACGTACAATGCTGACTTACTACCCAGTAGTCTTCCTCATCAGCCAGAGGAATATGGAATTCTCAGGTTAAGCGGGTTTCACACAAAACCCAGAAAACAAACATGGTCTTTAAAGGCTGCATAGATACTTGGAAATGAAAGGATTATCAGAAAGAATCGATACAATGTGTTGCCTATTTTCTAGAAGAATTCTTCCCCTGGGTCATTGCTGCCCAGGGTTTTTTTCTTGTCAGTCTGCCAGTAGGTAATCAAGTGGCTCCGAAGGGACTGACTAAGGATGTCTAAAATCCCTATGCAGTAGGCTTGTGCTTCCTCCTTGCATGGAGACCCGTGTGTTGACTTCAAACGGCAGCCATCTTGGAAATGCCGCAGCCCCGTTGCTTGCATGTGTTGCTTTAAGGGACATTTGAGACAGCTTTCCGGAGAATAGTCATGCTTCTGGTTTCACGTTGTCCCCAGACCAAGGTCCAGACAGGTTATGCTGTATGCCATGTACTTTCGGGAAGCCGCGGAGCACAACTGCCTGCGCTCACATTGGCCCAGTCATCCTATTCGTTCCAATCAAGCTGCCGAATGAGGAACACGTGACTGAGGTCCTGCAGCTTCGGTCCCCGGCCACCGTATCTCAAAGAAGGCTTCATGAAGTTAAGTTCTGATGAAGCTGAAGACTGGTAGCTGAGAAGCCGCTCATCCCTGATGGCTGTGGAGTCAAATACATCCCAGTCACGGCCCCCCGTATAAGTGGCAGACCTTGTGCTCCGGAGATCCTCCCTCCACTGTGCTCAACCTCCTACCCTGTCAATTTTCTCAGCCATATTTACTAATAATGTCATCTCCATTCCAAAAAGAACAAACTAAAAAAGACCAAAAAAAAAAAAAAATCCCTCCAAGTGAAAAGTGGGCAGACGTCTACTTTTTGTTGTCGATAGTAGTAAGGCATTCTGTTTAAT
Organism: Peromyscus eremicus; assembly: GCF_949786415.1. Lineage (NCBI taxonomy): Eukaryota > Metazoa > Chordata > Mammalia > Rodentia > Cricetidae > Peromyscus > Peromyscus eremicus. The sequence goes on from NC_081432.1 coordinate 23,096,019, forward strand.
TTGCAGAGAACTTGTCACGTTTTCAAAGATTTAAAAGGCATTCTATATAAAACGTGCTGCCAAATTGGATGTGTATCAAGGGTTGTGTTGAAGAGCCTGTTGGAAACGGATGGAGAGATTTTTTCCTTAACATTTTTTGAAAAACTGAACCTTGGATTCTGTGGTAAAAGCTGGTTATATAGTAGCATATTGAATAGCAACAAAATAATTTACTGATGGTGAGTTTGTTAATCCATGTATAGAGAGTATATCAGATGTAATATACCTGGGTGGGGGGGAGGATATTTCTAAAATCAGCTTGTACAACCAAGTAAATTAAGGAATTGGAAAATGGAAAGAAATTCTGAGGGAGGTAAGGATGTAGCTCAAATGGTAGAGTGCTTGCCTAGCATGCAGGAAGTCCTGGGTTCAAGCCCCAGCACTGCATGAAGTGGGTGTGGCAACTCATGCCTGTCTTAGCACTTGAGAAGTGGAAACAGGAGACCTAGAAGTTCAAGGTCATCCTTTACTATGCCAAGTTTGAGGCCAGCCTGGGTTACATAAGGTTCTGCCTCAAAAGGAAGGAAGGAGGGAAAAATTATAGAAGTGTCAAGGTTTCTCCTAAGCTTTGGCTGTGGACGTTCACACTGGTGCTGCAATTACACCTCAGCTCGCTCTCTCTCTCTCTCTCTCTCTCTCTCTCTCTCTCTCTCTGTTTCTTTTTCTTTTTTTTTCTTTTCTTTTCTTTTTTTCTTTTTTTTTTGAGACAGGGTTTCTCTGTGTAGTTTTGGTGCCTGTCCTGGATCTCACTCTGTAGACCAGGCTGGCCTCGAACTCACAGAGATCCGCCTGGCTCTGCCTCCTGAGCGCTGGGATTAAAGGCATGCACCACCACCACTGCCCAGCTTCAGCTCTCCATTTTTCTTAGTGGTACTGATGACAAATGTCACTCTTGGAAGAAATGTCTTTTTTGTTCGTTTGTTTTGTTTTTTGTTTTTTGAGACAGGGTTTCTCTGTGTAACTTTGGAGCCTGTCCTGGATCTCACTTTGTAGACCAGGCTGGACTCGAACTCACAAAGATTCGCCTGGCTGGCTCTGCCTCCCGAGTGCTGGGATTAAAGGAGTGCGCCACCACCGCCCAGTAAGAAATGTCTTCTTGAATGCCACTGACACAAACTACGTAGATTTGTACAAAATAATAAATATATTAAAAGTTTTCTTTTTCCATTGTCAATGGATCTGGATGGTACCCTGTGATAATAGATGACAGGGACTTGGAAAATAGAATCTCACGTAATTACCACCCCAAACTCACCCTTACTGAGATATCATTGCGTAGTACATCAGGGAAATTCACTTGAAAAATTGTTAAATACATCAAGTCTGTCACCAAGTTTGAATTTCATAAAGGGTCAAAGGATTAAATCACCCCCAATTCCCAGAATTTCTTTAAGTGTTCACGCTGACTTCATCGACATCCTTTGCTTTGGGGAGGTAAGACGGCTGAGTTGAAGCCAGATGTTGAAAAAGCTATGATTTTTGACATGAAGTGGTTTATAGTATCACAAGCAATGGGTGGGTGAACTGGCTCATTGGGTAAAGGCGCTTGCTGCCAAGCCTGAGTTCAATTCCTGGTATCGACATAGTGGAAGGAGAGAACCGACTCCTAACTGTTGTCTTCTGACCACACCAACAGACACTAGTAAATACAATGACAAATGTCTCATTTGTTTCATGTTATTCTCTTTTATTACTTTTATAGTAAAACACAGTTTTAAAAACCAAGAAAGGTCCAGCGAAAGCTGGGTGGGTTAAGGCTCCTAAGTCCAACAACCTGAGTTCAATCCCCAGGACTCAAGGTGGGAGGAAAGAACGAATTCTTGAAAGTTGTCCTCTGACCTCTACGCTTAATGCTAACCACAATAAATGTAATTTTTTTAAATCAATGAAGTTTTATTATTTATATATGCTATTGTTTTTATTAGTGATTGCAAACTTATGACCTGTTTTTTTATTAAGAAACTTTTTATTGCCGGGCGGTGGTGGCGCACGCCTTTAGTCCCAGCACTTGGGAGGCAGAGGCAGGCGGATCTCTGTGAGTTCGAGGCCAGCCTGGTCTCCAAAGTGAGTTCCAGGAAAGGCGCAAAGCTACACAGAGAAACCCTGTCTCGAAAAACCAAAAAAAAAAAAAAAAAGAAACTTTTTATTAATTTTACATACCAACCATAGATTCCCTCTCTTCCTTCTTCCCGCCCGCCCGCCCCTCAACCTTCCCCCTACCCCCCAGCCCACCCCCTATTCCCTCCTCCAACAAGGTAAGGCCTCCCATGGGGAATCAGCAGAGCCTGGTTCATTTAGTTGAGGCAGGTCCAAGCCCCTCCCCTTGCCTCAAGGCTGTGCATGGCGTCTCAGCATAGGTAGTGGGCTCCAAAAAGCCAGTTCATGCACCAGGGATGGATCCTGATCCTACTGCCAGGGGACCCTTTAAGCAGATCAAGCTACACAACTGTCTCACTTATGCAGAGCTTATGACCTGTTTTTAGGACTCTCTGAGTGGGCCACTGGGTACTCCACAGAGTTGTCATCTCCATGTGCACATAGACTTCCATCACATGAGCACACACATACACACACACACACACACACACACACACACATACACGAATGCGCGCGCTTGCGCTTAGATTTATGTGTATGAGTGTTTTGCACACAATTATGTGCTTACCACATACATGTCTGGCATTCTTAGAGGTCAGACGGGGGCGTCAGATCCATTGGGACTGGAGTCACAGAAAGCTGTGGGTCCACATGTGAGTGCTGGGAACTGATCCCTGGACTTTTGCAAGACGACATACTCTTTTTGTTTTGTTTTGTTTTGTTTTGTTTTGTTGAGACAGGGTTTCTCTTTGTAACAGCCTTGGCTGTCCTGAAGCTCACTTCGTAGACCAGGCTGGCCTTGAACTCAACGGAGATTGCTTGCCTCTGCCTCCCGAGTGTTGGGATTAAAGATGTGCGCACCACCACCACTTGGCAAGAACAAGTACTCTTAACAGTTAAGCCATTTCTCCAATTGTCCCCCCACACACACACCTACCCCCCTGCCGCCCCGTCCCATCCTGTCCCCTGTCCTCCCCCACCCCACCCACACTTTTTTTTTAATCAAATTTACTGATAGTAGTTGAAATCACACCAGCTCAGGAATAGAGTCCCATGCTGGTGTGCTGTTAAACTAAATGTGTGTGTGTGTGTTCCTCGATCATGGACCTACTGTTGAATTTAATTTAGCAAACATGATATTGGAAAATGTCAGCTCTGTTACGGAAAGCAACGGGAAGAGCCTGCTGCTGCATTTTGAGAACTTCTCTGCAGCTCCAGCTACTTGAGAAAACAGGAAGGAAGCTGTGGTCTACCAGGGGTTAGAACACTATAAAACAAGAATGGGGTTGCCCTGGACAGACTTCAGCTTCTCACACAGCCCCCCTCTCCTGAAGCCTTCCTGGCTTCTCAGCAGGTTCTACACAGTTCTTGGGTGACGGCGCCCTCTTCGGGGGTAACTCACCCTCGTTCCTACAGCCCAATTCAAAACACAGAAAAAGCAGGGCTGGAGACAAAGCTCAGTGATTAAAAACCTGTATGCTTGTGCAGAGGACTGTAGTGTGGTTTCCAGGGGATCTAGTGGCCTCTTCTGGCCTGCCCAGGTCTTCATATATCTATACCGATACACATATATACATATAATTAAAAATGCATCCCCCCTTTTTTTTTTTAACTCACAAAACTATTTACTAATGGTGGAGCTGGTCATGGTGGCACACACCTTTAATTCCAGCAGAGAAGGCAAGAGGCAGGCAGATAGGGGGTTAAGGCAAACTTCTTCAGCTACATAGTGAGTTCAAAGCCAGCCTGGGTAACTTGAGACCCTGTCTCAAAGCAGCAGTAACATCTCAGTTAAGTGTGAGCACCCCTGTACCTCACCTCCACAGTGATGTTGCATTTGCTGATCGAGTTTCCTGCATTGTCCTTACTTGGCTGTTTTTAAAGGTAAATTGGCTCAGGTCAGATGGCCTCTTGCCTCTCATTCTCTACTCCAATTTCTCCTTAGCACTCTCAACAATCTTGTCCCCACTGTCTCCATTCATTTATAACTGCCCCCTAATTTCCATATCACCATCTGAAATGTTTTATTTCCTCTTTTTCTTCTCATTCACCTTTAAGGAGGTGGATGTAATTTGATAACTCTTTGAATTCTGCTTTCTAATTATGGGCTAAAAAATAAGCAATTTTGGAAATGGCCAGAGCAGCAAGTTTAGAAATAGTATCTTGGTTTTTGTTGTTGTTGTTTTTTTAAGATTTATTTATTATACATACAGTGTTCTGTCTGCATATTTGCCTGCACACCAGAAGAGGGCACCAGATCTCATTACAGATGGTTGTGAGCCACCATGTGGTTGCTGGGAATTGAACTCAGGACCTCCAGCCTGGTACCTTACAAGACACACAGTTTAATAATAATAAGCTAAGGCCAAAGGCAGGGGGATTTTTGTAGAACGTTTGATAGATAATAGCCAGAAGAGCACAGCATTTATGTCTTCAGGGTGCATCAATAACTCTTTTAGGATATTTGGAAAATAGGATCAGCAAGATGGTTCCATTGGTAAAGGTTTCCACCACTGAGTCTGACAATCTGAGTTTGATCCTCAGGACACACGTTGTGGAAATTTCTACACACAAAATGCAAAAAAATCTGAAGCCAGGCATTGTGGCACATGCTTTTCTTTAATCCAGTACTGGGGTGGCAGAAGCAGGCAGATCTCTGAGTTTGAGGCCAGCTTGGTTCACATAGCAAGTTCCAGATCATCCAGGAGTACTTGGTAAAATGTATCTAAAACTTATAAGTTAAATAAAAACATTTGGACTATAAAGCTTTTCTGATAAAGTTATGTTTGGAACTAGGCACCGTGGTCCATGCCTGTAGTTCCAGGTACCAGGGAGGCTGGAGCAGGATGATGATCACTTGATGCCATGAATTTGACAATTATATTTTGAATCCATGTCCATGATGGTTTATATTGATGGTCAACTTGACCGGATCTAGAATCATCTTAGAGAAAACCCTGTGGGCATGTCTGTGAGAGAGTTTGGTTAATTGAAGCAGGAGGCCCACGCTCACTGCCAGACTGCACAAAAAGTTCGGTGAGTACTGTCATCTCTCTGCATCTTATGGATGGAAACGCGACCAGCTGCTTCATCTGCCTCTTACGACTTCCCTGCCATAATGAACTGTACCCTTGAACTATGGGCCAAAATGAAACCCTTCCTGATGTCCCTCTGAGGTGTTTTATCATAGCAATGAGAAAAGTACTGTTTTAATTCCCTATTGGTTCCAAATCTCACAAGCAGACATAAATTTGAGGTATTTTTTTTAAAAATGATTTTTATTTTATGTGCTTTGGTGTTTTGTCTGTACATCTGTGTGAGGATATGGAATCCCCTGGAACTGAAGTTACAGTTGTGAGCTGCCATGTGGAATTGAATCCTGGTCCTCTGGAAGAGCAGCCAGTGCTCTTAACCACTGAGCCCTGTCTCCAACCCCTTTATTGAATTTTAAAGTTATAGATCCTGTTCCCGGGTTTCCTAATGGATTAAGCTAAGCAGATGGTCACTGAACCCTCCACTCCTTGGGCAAGTTACTCAGGTCAAGGTTTAGACTCTCCTTTTCTGCCTGGCTAGATAGAGATCAGAGAACTGGTTCAGGCAATGAGGAAGCATTTGTTGTCACAGAAGGTGAAAGGAGCAGGGGCACCCACTGGGACCCCAGGTTAGGCGCAAGCCACACCCAACCCCGGATTTCACCGGGAGATCCTTTATTAAGCGGGGAGGAAAAGTTAAAGTGGCCGCTTTCTGACTCAGGCAGAAAAACAGCAGCAAGTGACCTTGTGGGTGTCATTTTTGAGAGGAGGAAAAGGGAGGTCTGTGGTAGAACGGGCTAGGATGCGGTGGTAGAGGAGATAGGGGACAAGGGAAAGGGGGCAGGGGTATTTGTCCCCAAGGGATGAAGGACTGCTTCTGGATAGAGGAGACAAATGTGGCCCATAGGCAAATGGTGGTTTATAAAGGTAAAGGGGATGTTAGGATGAGGTGTTTAATTTTAATTGGGCATGTTAATTAGGTGAGCCAAAGGGGTCTTTTGATTACTGAATTTCAATACTTTGATAGCTGGATCTTGGTAGTCGGCCTCAGGAGGAGGAAGTGGCCAAATAAGGGAATGGACCTTGGTGGCTAGCTGTAGGAATGTGATCTAACAAGGCGGAATGTGATTTAGCAAGGCAGAGGGAATGGGGGAGAAGGGCAAGGCCTGCCAGAGCCACGTGCTCGAGTGGGCTAGTGTCCCTTCAGAAGGTCATTTTGGAAGAAGTCACTTAAGGAGGGAGTACAGAATAGGTTTAGTCTTTTCAGGCTTGCCATGAGAAGTTTTGGCATGAGAACAAATACCAAAAATAGGATCCCAAGGAGCTAAAATTTTACTTCATCTGTGTGACCTTCAACTACAAGATAGCATCTGTTCCCTTTATCCCCATTTTTTGTGCGACATTCTTCACCCTATCCTATGTTTCTCTGCATATCATATTCTGTTGTAGGGCACAATGACTGCCACTATAGAACTGGGTGTGGGTGTGAGGCAACAGGATAGATTCAGAAAAACTATTTAGATTTATAGATTTAGACGAAGAGACCCATATCTAGTTATCTAACCTTCGGAAAAAGCATTTTTCTACCATCAATCCTTGGACACACCTGGTGTTCATAGAACTGAATCCATAAAACTACAGATAAACGGTCACTGACTTTAGGCCAATCTTGAATTACACAGAAGTCCGGAAGCTATCACAAAGTTAATATTGTGATTCCAGTTATTCATGTCTAACCCCCAAACTCAGGGCATGTATCCATTTGCCGTTTTGTGTTTGGGGCTCAGATTACAAGGCCGCTCGCTACACTAGGCAGGATCATGTGGTTGGCAAGAATGCCCCTGCACCTACATCTCAGTTTTGTGTCTTAGCTCCCCTCAGGAATGGAACAGCTGATCAGATGAATGAAGATATCATCAAATGACTAAAAAGGTTTAACTGTTGTTCAACTGGTAGCAGGCTTGCCTGGCCTGCGAGGTTCTGGGGATTGAACCCCGTCTTTGTGAACACACAAAGAGCAAGTCAATTCGCTGGTACTGATACCTTTTTGTGTCAGTTTGTAACTCAAGAGGGAGCTAATCCTGATCAGTAAAATTAAATCTATTTATCACAACTAGGTAACCTGTCAGACACACTGGGTTTGCTTTCCTTATCTTAGGCTCCTTTAGGTGTTTGTTTTTTCTATTCCTTCTCTTTCACAGGAGCAGTCCCCGCTTCCAACTCTTGAGAAACTTATAGCTGAGACTGGTGTTTGCCCATCTTGGATTCTGAGCAATGTTCTAGTCCTGCCGGCGCTGACCGACTGACTTTGGACACATTCCTCTCGCGGGCGGGTTTGGTGTCTTCTGAGGAGCGTGAGGACTAAACTGAAGCCGTCACTTCACGCCGGCTTCAGGGACGCACGTCCGTGCTGCCCGCCCGTCCGCCCGTCCGTCCGATCGTCGCCCACCCAGCCGACCCCAGCCGACCCCAGGCAGCCTCAACGACAACGCCCGGTCCACCCACCCGCCGGGCCCGGAGCCGTTACACGCTAACGCCCCACCCACTGCGGGGGGGCGGGGCCCAGGGCTGCAGTTTCCGGCGGCGAATGGCCGGACGGCGCGTGGCGCTCGGGTCGGCGGCAGCGCGTGCTGGCCGACGAGCTGATGCCTGGCGCGTCCGCCCCTCTCCCCGGCCGCCCGTGAGGGGGCTGCTCGAGCCCTGCAGGGCATGCTGGGAAGGGAGGTGTTCCAAGGGGCGCGGGGGAAAAGGGGGGGAGGGGGAGGCTTGGAATTCTTCGTCCTGCGCCCAAGGCGCAAGAGCGTCCTTCCTGGAGATTGGCCCGTGCCCTGGAGAAGCCTGTCACTTCGGGGCGTGGGGCGGGGCCATCGGGGCCTCTCCGCGTTTTCATTGGCTGAGGGGAGGTCGCGGCTTTCCTCCCGGAGAGTTCGGGCTGCTTCTTTTTTTTTTTTTGCTCCCGCCGGGCGGTGCGTGGCCCGGAAGTGACGCACGGCCCTGGCCGGCGGCCGCCCTGCCCCCGCTTCCTTTCACGCTGTCGGTGGCCGTAGGTGGTCGTGGCCACCGCGCCCGGCGGGAGGTGGCGGCGGCGGCGGCCCGTAATGCCCGGGAAACTCCTCTGGGGGGACATCATGGAGCTCGAGGCACCCTTGGAAGAGTCCGAGAGCCAGAAGAAGGAGAGGCAAAAGGTGCGCTGCGGCCGGGCCGCGCCTCCCGCGGGCTGCGCTGGCCTGGGCGGGGAGGGGAGCGGTCCCTGAAGGGGGACGACCTGTCAGTACCGGGCGCGAGCCTCCGAGGGAAGGCTTCCCCTCGCCCTGCTCGGCCCTCTGAGGTCCCGGGGACCAGCCCCATCGCCACTCTCCCGGACCTGGAGCAGAACGGACCTAGGCTTCGGCCCGACTTCCGTGGCACTTCAGCCCGACGTCGGCCTTGGCAGCCTGGATCTCTGCCCAAGAGATGGGCAGACTCGAGCTGCCATCGCCGCGGATTCTGCCCCTTGCCCCTTTCTTCAGCGGCGAGGCCCTTCATTTGGTTTTTTTCCAGGGCCTTCGAAGAACGTAATTAAGGAAGATGATGGCTTTGCCTGTGTGTTGCTTCTCTGTCGCGGTGTCGTGTCTGCAGCAGTCTTGGGAAAGGCTATCCTAGGGTTACAGTCCTCCATGATTGGGTAATAGAGGCTCAAGGAATAGTATCACAGCCAGGGGTTACCAGGGGTTACCAGGGTTCGGCTGTGATGGAGTTCGTGGGGGTTGTATTACGAATTGCCCTTACTGTCAGTATTTTCAATCCACAGGTATTTATTGAGCCTAATTTGTGCCAGACTCTTTGCTGAGTACCAAGGAGCCTAAACTAATTAAGTATGCAAAATGGTCCCTGCCCACCAGGAGCCTGTAGAGGAATTTTTAGAGGCTCTGCCCCCACCTCCGTCCGAAAAAAAGGGAAGAAAAAACAAAAATCCATCCCCCCCCCCCCGAAACAATAGAAGATCTTAAGGTGCTAAGAAAATGCACAGGTAAAATTTTTACTGGAGGCGTTTGACCTGGAGGAAAAAAAAGAGCTGAGGAGGATAGAAATGACTGTGGGAGAGATGAAATTTGATAAAAATATTTATTCTGTAGAGTGCTTGAGATGAGGGAATACCCTTAGGATTTACCGCAAAGGCAAACTTGAAATAAACTTTAAGTTATGGCCAACCAGTCTTGCTTCCTTCTTCCCTACTTGTATGCCACTTCCTAATGGGCATTGAACTGGCATGCATGCTTATGCCCAGCATTGAGCTGTATTCCCAACCCCCACTTCTCTGTTTTTGTAGAATAAACTAAATTTGGGATTTACATTTTGGCACTTCTGTTTTTTAGTGCTTGGGTTTGAGCTTGACCACATCCACTGCCCTTTTTTTTAAAACCGTTTTTAAGTGTATAACTTGGTGTCAATAAATGTAATAGAACCGTTCAGCTGTCAAGACCACCATCCATCTCGCTGACCTTTTCATCCTCCCGAGCTGAAGCTTTTTGCCCCTGAAAAATTAACTCCCAAGCCTTTGAGTTTTACTACTGTAGGCACCTGGGGTAGATTCTATATGTAATCCCCAAGCAATTATTTTAATTTTAGTTCCTCTTGAAGAGCTTATTTTTCCTTTCACACCTAAATCCTTCGTCTGTCGATGTGTAGGTAATGTTTTTTTTCCCAACCATATCAGCATACAGTAATCTCATCCCTCTTCAAGGTCTTGTTCTACTATTATCTTTGTGATTAGTGTTTTTATATGCTTCCTTGTAAAGTTAGCTTTTCTTTATATATGCTGAACATCTCCCAAAGGTTCTTGAGGAAAGTGACGGTATCTTTGTGCGTCCTTACATTTCACTATGTTCTTATATGTTGGTAGTGTTCACATTGTAAAGTCTCCAGAAATGTACTTGTTGATTGCCCATCATGAAAGAGAACTAGAGATTTGGAAATGGACTGAGACATGAACTAGCAGAAATAAAACATTAGGCCAGGTCTGGTAAGATGAAGATAATTCTGGTTTAGATATGTTGAGGTAATGAATTCATGTTCTTAGAAAATGAATGAAGGTAGAGAAGAGTCTGGAAGAGTGTGTTGAAGGCAAAGACTTAAGCTTCGGCGGAGAGTGAGGAGTAGGAAGACATACAGAGCCGTGGAAACAGGAGACGGTGTCAGGCCCTGTCGCTCTAGTATAGAGTAGTGGAGTTTTCAGCCCTTTGGGATGCTGCAGGGTTTGGACTTGGAGGTGTCACATTGATTTGCTCCATCTTCTTACCAAAGTGCAGCTCTGGAGCAATTCAAACCCCAGGGCTGACTCTAATCTTGCTTTTCTATAGGACTTACTACTTTAGGAAGCTGTGGGCTAGTGTAGTTAATTAAAGATCAAATGATGTAGCACATTTTTTTAAGGCATTTTTACATATTACTCAGTGTGCTCAGCTGTTTTATGGATGAGAAAATTTTGTTAAAACACTTTAAAAAAGTGGTATCAGAATGGTGAAAGCTTGATGCTTGTAGTTTTAGTATAGTGAAGAACTGCTAGCTAATCTTTTCTGAAGCAAGTGATTTGTTTATTTATTTGGCCAAGGGACTCTGAAGGACTAAATTTCCAAATCATTTTTTGTGGTTTGTAAATATTAAAAAACAAAACAAAAAACTTCCCTCCGGTTTGGTATTTTAAAGAAACCTAAAAAAATTTTTTTTTCTTTTTTTAATGTGTATGGGTGTTTTACCTGTGTGTATGTCTGTGTACCACTGCATGCTTGTCCTCTGAGGCCACGAGAGGCTGTCACATCCCCTGGAGCTGCCCTGTGGGTGCTGGCAATTGACTCTGAGTACTTTGGAAGAGCAGCCAGTGCTCTTAACCACTGAGCCATCTCTGGGGTCTTAGTTTTGCATTTTAAATTGAAGTTACAGAATTGTGCCTTTGTGTTTGGCTTTTTTGTTGTTCTGTTAACCTAAACACAGTCTTAATTTTCAGGGTTATAGTCCTTCTATGGAAGTGTAACAATTGGTTTTATATAATATAAATTACATAGTTTTGTTTCTCTTTAATCTATCAGAAGTCAAGGAGAACTATGTCTACTAGTAAGTACATACCTGTTCCATGCACTTGGGAGGTGGAGGCAGGAAGGTCAGGTGTTAAAGGCCACCCCGAGCTACGTGAGAACCTATCATAAAACAGAAGAAACAATTCAGGGAGGAAGCATGGTGTGAAAAGAACATAGACTTTTAGGTCAGACAGGGCTACATTCCATTCTGTCCTTTCCACCTGCAGAATAGCCTTTAGAACTTTGGCAAGTATTCGACCTCTTCAATTCTGTTTCCTCATCTATAAAGTGGCGGCAAAGATAATACAGGTTCACCATCCCTTATCCAAAATCATTGGAGCTAGATGTGGTTTGAAATAACCAGAAATCATTAGAAGGGTTGGGGACCTGCAACCTTAATATTAAATATGGATAGTCAAAATAAATGGGTGGGGTAAATAAAGACTATATAAATAGCTTCACATTAGTTGTCAAATGAATTCATGCCATCGAATGAATTCAGATCAGATAAAGTTTTGTCTCCATATAAGTTACAAAAACACTTTCGGTTTTCAGAGCTTTATGGATTTCGGAATTTCGGATAAGGGATTATGGACCTGTACTTCCCTGATAGGGTTGTTATGAAGATTTAAACAAGATAAGCCGAAAACATTACACAATGATGGGTAGGTACTCAATATATTTTTTTCCCTTTTGGAGATGTTAGTTTTTATTTGTATTTTAATTTGTAATTTTGAGACTTCATTCTTTTTCTGAGGAGGAACTATTTAACGTTCCTAAAAATCTTAGGATGGGATTAGAAATGTTATAGAGACTGAGTCTTGAAAAGGCAAGAGGTGGCATGACAAATTGAAGCAGGTAAGATGCAGACTTCGAATTACTAACCAGTGTGGATTTCTTGCAGGTAGAGTGTTGAGTGTAACTATAGGTTGAGCTTAGCCAGCTGGGGAGTCATACTTGAGCTTTAGTCTTCAAAGGAGAGCTTGTCACTGTTTGTTTCTTTGTCTACAGAGTGATAGAAGGAAGTCAAGGCACCATTATGAATCAGATGAGAAAACAGAAACAAGAGAAAATGGCGTTACAGATGACCTAGATGCTCCCAAGCCTAAAAAAGCTAAAATAAAAGAGAAGCTAAATGGAGACACCGAAGAAGGACTTAGTAGACTTTCAGATGAGTTCTCCCCATCTCATAAGTCGAGAAGAAAAGACCTCCCAAACGGAGATGTTGATGCCTACGAGAAAAGGTCAAAGCGAGTGTCATCCTTAGAGAATTCTACTTATAAGTCAAGTGATAGAGTGGAGGAGGTACACATCATATTTACTACCTTGCATATGGTGTTGTCTTTGAAATGTAGATTGACTTGATCTTTAGGTTCATTAGAATTGATTCTGTACTATTTTCTGCTTAGTGTCTAATGTTCTTATTTGAACCAGAGAACCAGAATAGCTGAAACCTGAGCCTTTTCCTCTTTGGCCCTGTTTCTTTCACTGTATTGTCTTTTTTTTTTTTTTTTTTTTTTTTGGTTTTTCGAGACAGGGTTTCTCTGTGTAGCTTTGCGCCTTTCCTAGAACTCACTCTATAGCCCAGGCTGGCCTCGAACTCACAGAGATCCGCCTGCCTCTGCCTCCCGAGTACTGGGATTAAAGGCGTGCGCCACCACCGCCCGGTCCACTGTATTGTCTTTTTAACATTTATTTATTTATTTTTGTGTGTGGAGGTGACATCACTTTCCCTTCTGCTACATGGGTCCTAAGTTCAAACTCAGATTGTTAAGCTTGGCAGCAGGTGCCTTTAACCACTGAAACAACTTGCTACTACCCCACTTCCTTTATTTTATTTTATTTTTTTAAATTTTTTTTTTTTATGTACATTAGTGTTTTGCCATGGACGTTGAGTCCCTTGGAACTGGAGTTACAGACAGTTGTGACCTGCCATGTGGGTGCTGGGAATTGAACCTGGGTGCTCTGGAAGATCAGTCAGTGCTCTTAACCACTGAGCCATCTTTCTAGCCCCTGTTTTGTTTTCTTGAGACAGAGTTTCTCTTGATATTAAATTTGGGGAAGTATAGTAGACATGCTTAGTATAGAGTCTTCTCTAAGACCTACTGTAGTAGTGTTTATTCATTTGTTTGAGATGGGGTCTCATATAGTAGCTCAGGCTAGTCTCAGACTTCTCAGGTAGCTGAGGATGACTTTGGACTCTTTATCCTTTTGACTCTGCCTTCCAAGTGCTGAGATTACAGGTGCATACCACCTGTTTTGGAGACAGGCTCTCACTCAGTAGCCCTGGCTGGCCTGGAATTCCGAGAGATTCACCTGCCTCTACTTCCTGTGTGCTGGGATTAAAGGTGTGCCCAACTATTCTGGCTTTATAGCTGCTGAACCTCTGGGGATACTTTCTTTTTAGAAGTTTTTTTCCCTCCCTCTTATATGTATGAATGTCTTTTTTGCATGTATATACATGCTCTATGTACATGTCCAGTGTCTACTGAAGCCAGAAGAGGGTGTCAGACCCCCTGGAACTGGAGTTTCAGATTGTTGTGAACTGCCACATGGGTGCTGGGAACTCAACAACATGTGCCTCCTGAGTGCTGGTATTAAAGGCATGCATCACTGTGCCTGGCCTCTCTTTTTAATAATAACTTATTACAATCTTTAAATCTGATAATAGCTAATAATTTAAGCCATCCCCATTATTTCTTTCTGTTGTGCTAGGAATCAAACCCTGGTATAGGCACTGAGGTTAATTTATGTGAAACCCTTGGAGGATTGTGGGAAGAGGTAAATCTTTGTATTGCTGTTCTGTATTTTTCCACTTGTAAATTTGTTATTTGCCAAGAAGCACATATGTTAAATTGAGTTCAGTAAGGGCCTACAAATCTGTTTTGCTAGTAGAATGTACAGATTGCTCCTGGCTTTGTTGAAATTTGCCTAATGCAATGTAAACTGTTGATTATTGTGTGTGTGTGTGTGTGTGTGTGTGTGTGTGTGTGTCTATGCCACGTGGCTGTGGGTGTCCAGGGAAGCCAGAAGAGGCCATTGAATCCCTTGGATGTTGGTGAGCCACCTGACATGGGATCTGGGATTTAAACTCATGTCCTTTGCAAGAACCAAATTTGTTCTTAAGTGCTGAGCTGTATTCACACGCTGGTTATTTTATTCCTGTCAAATTAGATTTCAGGAATTCTGCTTTTAGGAATTTATGCTAAGGGTATACTGTGTACAAAACTATATGAATTAGCCGGGCGGTGGTGGCGCATGCCTTTAATCCCAGCACTTGGGAGGCAGAGGCAGGCGGATCTCTGTGAGTTCGAGGCCAGCCTGGTCTCCAAAGCAAGTTCCAGGAAAGGCGCAAAGCTATACAGAGAAACCCTGTCTCAAAAAAAAAAACCAAAAAAAAAAAAAACCAAAAAACAACTATATGAATTAAGTATAATGTCCATCATAGCAAAAGTCTAAATAGCCTACATGTCTAATAATGGGCCATTAGTTAAATAGAATATGCTGTCTATGCAGTAGAACAGTTATTCCTGCTGGTGGCACAGTCCTTTAATCTCAGCCCTTGGGAGGCAGAAGCAGGTGGATCTCTTGAGTTCGAGGCCAGCCTGGTATACAGAGCTGGTTCCAGGACAACCAAGGCTACACAGAGAAACCCTGTCTCTACAAACCAAAAACCAAAACAAAATTCAAATTACACAATTATGTGTATATATTTATATAAAAAGACTAATAGTGTGAGATACATCAATAGTGGAAATAGCTTTTCCTGGCTCTGCAATCATCCAAACAAGATTGTAGAGGCATCTAGCATATTCCACTAATAAATAAATAAATAAATAAATAAATAGATAGATAGATAGATAGATAGATAGGGGGCCAAAGAGATAGCTTTGTAGTTAAGAGTGCATGTTCCTCTCCTAGAGGACACAGGTTCAGTTACTTCAGCTTTTTTTTTTTTTTTTTTGGTTTTTTGGAGACAGGGTTTCTCTGTGTAGCTTTGTGCCTTTCTTGGAACTCGCTTTGTAGACCAGGCTGGCCTCGAACTCACAGAGATCTGCCTATCTCTGCCTCCTGAGTGCTGGGATTAAAGGAGTGTGCCACCACCGCCTGGCTACTCCAGCTCTCTTAACTCCAGGGGACTTGATGCCCTTTCTGGCCTTCTTGGGCACCTGCACACATGTGGCACACACATAGACACATAAATTTAAAATAAGGTTTTTTTTAAAAAGACACTAAAGGATGAAAATCTGTTTTTGAAAATACTTTATGGGATTGGGCATGGTGGTGTATGTCTTTAATTCTAACACTTGGGAGGCAAAGGCAGGTGGATCTCTTGAGTTCCACAACAGCCAGGGCTACATAGTGAGATTCATATTTGTGTGTGTGTGTGTGTGTGTGTGTGTGTGTGTGTGTGTGTGAAAGAAAAATAAGCTTGCCATTTATGGAAATGTTTGGCCATGTACAACTGTAATTCCATCACTCTTAGAGGTGGATGCAATCAGAATTAAGGGCCGTCCTTTGCTGCAGTCCAGGCTATATGAGACCCTATCTGGGAAGCCCCCTCTTTCCTTCTCAAAATGAGTAAAAGTCAATATAAACTATATTTTTTAGAATTTTGGTTTCATTTTGACAGAGTCTAACACGTGAACAAAAGGAAGGAGCCTTCTCCAATTTCTCCATTTCTGAGGAGACCATAAAGCTTCTGAAAGGTACTGTGATTTTCATGTCATTGAAAATTTGCTGCTAATTTTATAAAACTCTGGTGACTTTTTTGACTGAAGGAAGAATTTAAAAGATAAATAGCCCCCTCTTTTTAATTGCAGTTATTTCTACATCATTCTTTTTCTTTATTCTGACTTGTTTTAACTGTAAGAGCTATATGTGTTTGTCAAATCAGACCATTTTATTCTAATTCCTGTTTGGGGTAGGAATAACTGTAACCATTACTAGGTCTAGGTAGTGTGTCTTTAGGTAGTCATGGAGAAATAAGGATTGTCATTTTCAAATGAATTTACTTTTTCCTGATGCTAGTCACAAATTTTAATGAAATCTCATTTTACAGGTCGAGGGGTAACATATCTCTTTCCTATTCAAGTTAAAACCTTTGGTCCTGTATATGAAGGAAAAGATTTAATTGCTCAAGCCCGGACAGGAACAGGAAAGACATTCTCTTTTGCCATACCCTTGATTGAAAGGCTCCAAAGAAATCAAGAGACAATTAAAAAAAGCCGCTCACCAAAGGTAACGGTTATTAAGGAAGTAAAAGCTCTTAACATTAATGAGGAAAAAAAAAAGTCTTTTGGTTTTTGGTTTTTTTTTTCCTTGGTGCTGGGATCAAACCCAGGGCCTTGTGCATGCTAAGCTCATGCTCCCCCACTGAGCTGTACCCTAAATCCTGAGAGAATTATATTAGTCTCAAAGTCAGCTATACACCTCCCCAATAAGAGTCATTACCCCTTTTTTTATAAAGTTAAGTTTTGATTTCTAAAGAAAAAATTTGTTGTTTTTCACATAGGGAGATTTCAAGCAAAGCTGAATTACATTGGTTAATGAGCACAAGTGTACTGTCTCTGGATATATAGACATCTTCCATAACTTAGAGTTACAAAGTCAGTTTTCCTTAGAGAATTATTTTTATTTAGTGTATTTAGTGGCTTTTCTCTTTTCATTCCTGACCTTTGCTTACAAATAATGAATTTTCCAATGAGGTATTTACTTGGTGATTCAGTAACTATTCAAAATTATTTCACAGGTTGACTTTTTATGAAGAATATTACACCAGTGATATTGCTATTATTGGGTACTAGAGCTATGTCTTAATTTATAAATAGTAAAAATGAGTTAACAGAGAGAACTAGTAAAACTCTAGTCTACAATTTGACATTTTAGAACCTGGGTGCACTTTAAGGTTTGTAACAGTGGAGAAGAGAAGTCATCATAGTGATTTGAACAGGTACGTTTGTGCTGTCAGGTACTCCTAATGCTACACTCGAGAGGCAAAGTCATATGTATGTGAATAGAATGACATCATAAGGGCTTAGGAGCCACTATCATATCTATTAGCTGTGTTGGTTTTCCAAGATAAATTGTTTTTCTTTGTTGAAATTAGGGAAAGTTGCAAGTAATGAAGATAGGAAACAGTTGCACCCTACCTTAGTCTGTTAGAAGGCTGTTCCTGAGATCACAGCTCCACTACTTCTAGCTGTGGGAGGGACCTTGGGCACGACTTATAACTTCACTGTGACTCAAGTTCAATGTCTATAAAATTGGAATATTAATGCTGCCTCACCTGTTTTTCATGATAAAATCACTAATTCACTAATCACAATCACTAATTCATACGAAGCATACACACCGAGTATATGAACCATCTTGACTTTAACAAATACTTTTTGAGTTTTGTTCTGTACCAGCTTCTTAAATACAGCGAATACAGTGCCTCTCCTGACAAACTTTGCATTCATCGACCTTACATTTGAATAGATGAGCTAGACAGTCAGCAGGTAGTGTACATTGTCTGTCTATAGATACATATCTGTATTTTAGGGCAAGTTTGAAGTTTGAAGGAAAAGGAATAAAGAGGGACAAGGAAATCATAAAAAGGCTTGGGAACCTCATTAAGGAAGTCTCTTATATTTTATTTTTATTTGTTTTTTTGAGATAGGGTCTCATGTAGCCTAGGCTGGCCTTGAGGTCACTATATAGTTGAGGACAGTCTTTTTGCCTCCCAAATGCTAGGATTGTAAGGGTGCATTACCACACCTGCTTTTGTGCAAAGCTAAGGAATGGACACTAGGCTTTGTGTATGCTAAGCACACACTTTACTAATTGAACTATTCCCAACTCAGGAAAGTAACTTTTGAAATCTGATAAAATATGCCGTAGTAAATACAAGCTGTTCTTGTTGATATTTATGTTCTCTGTCTGCATACCCTAGGGCTGGAGATTAAACCCAGTTCATGCATGCTAGATGATTATTCTGCCACTAGCAATCTGCCCAGCGCTGTCTTTGAGTGCTTAAGAAGTTAATGTTGAGGTTCTTCCTCTAAATGCATCTTTACAGAAGTGTCCTTTCAGGTTGAATTTAGATCAGCCTTTAGAAAAGATGTGTCTTTGTTTTTTAAACTTCTTGCTTAGGTGCTTGTTTTGGCTCCAACAAGGGAACTGGCAAATCAAGTAGCCAAAGATTTCAAAGATATAACCAGAAAACTCAGTGTCGCGTGTTTTTATGGTGGAACATCCTATCAAAGCCAAAGTGAGTAAATACATACACTAGTCCAAAGCTATGTTGGTTTTAAATCTAAAGAAGTCATGGGAAAGCATCTTTCTGATTTTTAACAGTCATGCTGGTTTTCCTCTCACAGTTAATCACATTCGGAATGGGATTGACATCCTTGTTGGGACTCCAGGGCGTATCAAAGACCATCTGCAAAGCGGCCGTTTGGACCTTTCAAAGCTGCGCCATGTTGTGCTTGATGAAGTAGATCAGATGTTAGATTTAGGTTTTGCTGACCAAGTTGAAGATATCATTCATGAATCCTACAAAGCTGGTATGTCCTAGTTGAAAAAAGTATATTAGCAGCTGTTCTTTGATAAAAGCTTAGAAATTTTCATTTCATAATTTTTATTACCTTGTCTCTTGGTATTCTAACAAAATTAAAGTTATTTGGGATCTTTTCCCTAAAAAAGGAAACTATAAAAGCATACTCTGAATCTTCTCTTGATTATTCTGTAATCATTCCATGTAGATTTACTACTTTATAAACCATTTCTTGAGTTGTTCTTTCTTAAATTCTTTTCTTCCTAGTTTAGTTTTCTTTTGTTTCATTTTGAAAGTTAAACGGATACATTGAGGTTTGTATGTTGAAAGTTTGCCCCAAGTTTTTCATTTTTCATTTTTTTGTTTTGTTGTAAAGTTTGGGGTGATTTTTAAAAGCTGGCTACCTCATGGGACATGAAGAAAACACTTGAATTCTTTTTGTTTGTTTAAGATTCAGAAGACAATCCTCAGACCTTACTTTTTTCTGCAACTTGCCCACAGTGGGTATACAAAGTTGCCAAAAAATACATGCGGTCCAGATACGAGCAGGTTGACCTGGTGGGGAAAATGACGCAGAAAGCTGCGACCACTGTGGAAGTAAGTAGCTTTGCCAGCGTGCAGATTTTAGCTCTTAATTGGTGTTTAACATTTGAAGTTGAATGAAGCTGAATTCAAGTTTGAGGTACCTCCTGAAGCCTCACCTCTTTGCCTGCCCTTAGTAAGACACATGGTAGTGCTGGGGACTGTAGCTTAATGGTAGAGCACTTGTTTAGCATTTGTGAGGCTGTAAGTTCAGTTCCCAGCTCTCAAAGTAAAGTGCATTGTAGAAATACATTGTATTTCTACAGTCTGAAACCTAGGAGCAGATAGAACAGGAGTGGGGGTGTGTGAACAAGGAAGGCCTAACTTAAAAGCAGCAGTAAAACATGCTGGGACTGTTTATTGCTATAGAGGCCAGGTGTGACGGGGCATGCGCTGAGGAGACTGAGCCAGGACTATCCCATTAGGTTGAAGTCAGTAGAGGCTACACAGTGAGGTACAAGTCAGCCTGAACTACAGTATGACACTGAAGAGCTGTCTCAAAAACAGTAACACATCCAAAACAGGGGAGAAGAAAGAAAAGAAGCTAACAGAAGGCAGTTCTTAGTTAATGAGAAAAGAGTATTTATTACTGGGACCAGTAAGATGGTTCAGTGGGTAAAAGGTATCTTTGGCCAAGCCTGATGACCTGAGTTCTATCTCAGAACCTATATAGTCAGAAGAGAGAACTGACTTCTGCAAATTGTCCTCTGACCTCCACACATGCACCATGGTATGCAAAAACATGCAATGCAATAAGTAAGTGTAACTAAACAAACTTTCTTGTTTGGTTTTTGAGACATGGTTTCTCTGTGTAGTCCTATCTCTCCTTAATCTTGCTCTGTAGACCAGGCTGGCCTCAAACTCAGAGAGCGGCCTGCCTCTGTCTCCCAAGTGCTGGGATTAAAGGTGTGCACTACCACGAATGACAAAAAAATTACAGAATGCTATGTATAGAATCATAGTATTTTAAAAAATACAGGATTCTTAGCACCTCAACAAATCAAAAACATGTAATGCTCAATGGATTTTTTTAGGTATTTATAAAGTGTAAGCCCAGAGAATGAATATTAACATGATTATATCTTGAAAAGAGGACATTGGCATGCTTTATGGTCAGAGGAAGGATGTTCTCAAACATGTGCAAAGATTGAATGGTATAACAACTATGTATTATTTTTTAGGCTTTTTAAAATCCCCTTCATATTTTTCACTTCTGCATTTAAAGTATTACCAGCTATGATTTCATTTTCATGTATGGAAGGCTGGCTTCAAATTTCACTTGATAGTAGAAGATGACCTTTAACTTCTGATCCTGCTGCCTTTATGTCCCAAGTGTTGGGATCATTGGCAAATGCCACTACACCTGGTTTCTGTGGCACTGGGGATTGAACCCAGGGCCTCATGCATTCTTCCAACTAAGCTACATCTATTGCCCTACCTTGACTTCACCTCTCAGATCTTGAGAATATAGGCATTCATGCAACACTAAGATTGGCTGTTTTTTGTTTAAAGCTTTATTTTTATTTCATATCTATGAGTTTTTGCCTGCATCTGTGGCATTGGATCACCTGGAACTGGAGTTAGATGGTTGTGAGCTAACGTGTGGGTGCTGGGAACTAAATCAAGGTCCTCTGGTAGAGCAATATGCTCTCTTTAACTACTGAGATCTCTCTCCCAGCCGTGTTTTGTTTTGTTTTGTTGAGAAGGTGTTTCACCCCGTAGCTTTGGTCTGGTCTGGAACCTCCTTTGTAGAGTAGGCTGGCCTTGAACTCAGGTTGCCTGCCTCTTCCTCCCTAGTGCTGGATTGAGGATGTGTACCACCTCACCCAGCTGTTTGTTGTTAACAGTGTCTTGCTATGTAGCCCAGGCTGCCCCATATCTTGTCACCACACGTCTGTGTTTTGAAATTACTGGAGTGATATCATACCTGATTCCCCTTCCCACCTTGTACTCTTTGTTTGAAAACAAAACAAAACAAAACAAATTCATGTTCTATCTTAGTCTTCTCTGGTCTTCATTTTTCTGCTGTGTACCCCTGTCATGTTACTTCATATATTGGTTAAATTGGGGGTTTGATCTGATTCGGGTTTTTTTTTTTGTTGTTTTTTTTTTTTTGTTTTGTTTTTTTTTTTGAGATATAGAAAGAGCAAGATTTTGTCGTGGGTGGTATAAATAACTTTTAGTTTTCTATGTCCTTTTTGACTTACTTTGCATGTAGTTTATAGTTGACATATTACATTAATTTTTTTTTTTAAGAATAATTTAAGCCAAGGTTGGTGGTGCTTGTCTTTAATTCCATTATTGGTGTGTGTGTGTGTGTGGTGGGCATAGGCAGGCAGTTCTAGGCCAGCCAGGCTACTTAGTGAGACCTTGTCAAAATAAAAGAAAAAAGGAGTGGGGGCTGGATAGATGGCTCAGAATTCTTGGGTAATACATGCACATGGTACACAGACATACAGGCAAAACATCCACATACATAAAATAAAAATGGCTAAGTTCTAAAATTATACCCAGATGATAGGGCCAGTGAGCTAATCTAATTAATGGGTAAAGGTGCTTGCATCCAACCTGATGATGACCTGGATTTGATTCCTGGGACCTGCATAGTAGAAAGAGAACTGACTCCCACAGGTTGTCTCTTAGTTCTCTACGTATGCACCGTGGTCTGTGTTCTGTGCAAACATGCTTACACTAAATACATACATTAAAGATGAGCGGAATAACAAAAACGAGTATTAGATTTAAAATGTTGTGTAACCTTTTTCAAACATTTTATTGTGTTAAATTTGTAAACAGTTAGATAGGTTAAAAGGATTTTACAGTGAATATATTTAGATATATATGTACTTAGCATCTAGATCCTATTACTAATGTTCTATTTTCATTTTTATCTTTTTGCTAGTTTTGATTTCTTGAGGGACTAGGAACTTGCTGTGTAGCTAAGGATTGCTTGAACTCCTGATCTTTCTGTTTCTCATTTGAATTGCACCCTCCTCTTTATCTGTCTTTGGGGTTGGGTCTGGCTGCGTACCCTAGCTCAGCAACCTTAGAATCCGACAGGGGGCTGCACCACACCTGGCTCATTGCTTTATTTTCTTGGTTATGTATCTGTCCATTCCTGTATTCACCTGGCTTTTATTTTATTTTATTCATTGTTTTTGGTGCTGGAGATTGAATTCAGGCCTGTCTTGTATATAATTCAGTATCATCTAGTATTATATTTATGACAGATAACCACACTTATATCTTCATCACCCCAAAATGCAGCTCTGAAATTTAGTGAGTCATTCCCTAGTCTGTCCTTCCCCTAGTAGGCCCTGGCAACAGTTAATCTTCTATCTCTGTGAATATACCTGATACGGATATTTCATATAAATGTAATTATACCATGTGATACATCTTTGTGTTTGATCTAAATTCAAATAATATTTATTTTCATCTTCCTTCCACCGCTAGGGATTGGCTCCAGAGCTTGTATATGTTAGTGAAATGTTCTACCATTCAGTTACATCCTTATCCCTTCTGCTTGGGTTTCACTCTTAGACAGGCTAGCCCTGAGATTCCTGGCCAGGTATGAGTCATCAGTCCTGGTTTATGCAGTGCTGGGGATCTAATCCAGGACTTC
This sequence comes from Peromyscus eremicus, assembly GCF_949786415.1. Classification (NCBI taxonomy): domain Eukaryota; kingdom Metazoa; phylum Chordata; class Mammalia; order Rodentia; family Cricetidae; genus Peromyscus; species Peromyscus eremicus. The sequence goes on from NC_081432.1 coordinate 23,118,987, forward strand.
ATTTATGCTAGGAAATCATTCTGCCAGCTGAGCTTACGGCCTCAGTCCCTTTAAAAAATAATTTGTGGGCTGGAGAGATGGCTCAGAGGTTAAGAGCACTGACTGTTCTTCCAGAGGTCCTGAGTTCAATTCCCAGCAACCACATGGTGGCTCACTACCATCTGTAATGAGATCTGGCGCCCTCTTCTGGCCTGCAGGGATGCATGCAGAGAGAACACTGTATACATAATAAATAAATAAATCTAAAAAAAAAAAAAATAAAAAAAAAAAATCTTTAAAAAAAAAAAAATAAGTGCTTTAAAAAAAAAAAAAAATTTGTGATGAAACATAATTTTGCCTTTTTTTTCTTTTCTTGAAGCATTTGGCTATCCAGTGCCATTGGTCTCAGAGACCAGCAGTTATTGGAGATGTCCTTCAGGTCTACAGTGGATCTGAAGGGAGGGCTATTATCTTCTGTGAGACCAAGAAGAATGTAACTGAAATGGCCATGAATCCACACATAAAACAGGTAAGCCTTCTTTACCTTTTCTAGATAATTGAGACACATCAGTAGGCAAAATTCACTCGTCGTGGACTAAACTTGATAGTTTATTCAAAATAATTTAGTTAGATGACATAGCAAACTTTTTCTTACCTTAAGTCATAATAGGTTGTTTTTCTTCTCCTTCTGTTAACAGTCAAGCCAGGACCTTATTTATGCTACCTAAATAGTATGCTACTGAGCCAGCCCCAAGAAATTTAAAAGTCATAGTATGGGGCTGGAGAGATGCCTCCACAGTTAAAAATAAATACTGCTCTTCCAGAGGACCCAAGTACAACTCCCAGCACCTAAACAAGGCAGCTCACAACCACCTATATATCCAGCTCCAGGGGAATCTCTCTGGGCACCTGTACTCACTTTTACATGCCCAAACATAGACACACGCGTACACATAATTAAAAGTAAAGTAAATCTTAAAATAAAAATCATAATAAAATTTGTGTTTTTTGAGGTTTGTATGATATTAGGAGGGAATTCTGTCAGTTTTCATTAGAAACATTTTAAGATGTTAGTTTTGTGTGTGTGCATGCCTGTACAGGCCCCCAGAGGCCAGAGGAGGACACCAAGTGTTCTACTCTGTCATTTTCTCCTCAGTCACTTGAAGCAGGGTCACTCACTGAACCTAAAGCTATTGCTAGGCCAGCTGCTACCATTTCTCCAATGATCCTCCTGTCCCCTGTCTTCACCATACGTCCAGAACACAGTCATACTAGTTTCTTACATTGGCTCTGGGGATTGGAACTCAGACTTATGCAACAAATGCTCATACCCAGTAAGCCATCTCTCCATCCCTTTTTAAAACATTTAAAATATGGTCTAGAAAATATGAAAGTTGATATAATCAAGTTTAGTTGGTAAGAATTTTAATATTTTATTTATTTATTTTTTTTTTGTTTTTCGAGACAGGGTTTCTCTGTGTAGCTTTGCAACTTTCCTGGAGCTCGCTCTGTAGACCAGGCTGGCCTCAAACTCACAGAGATCCGCCTGCCTCTGCCTCCCGAGTGCTGGGATTAAAGGCATGTGCCACCACCGCCCGGCCGAATTTTAATATTTTAAACTTGTGTTATAAGAAAGAATTATAGTCTGGCAGTGGTGGCGCACACCTTTAACCCCAGCACTCGGGAGGCAGAGCCAGGCGATCTCTGAGTTTGAGACCAGCCTGGTCTACAGAGTGAGTTCCAGGACAGCCAGGGCTACACAGAGAAACCATCTTGACAAAACCAAAATAAATAGATTAAACAAATAAGGTTTTGTGTGTGTGTGTGTGTGTGTGTGTGTGTGTGTGTGTGTGTGTGTGTCAGTGTCAGGCTAGCTTCAGCCTTCTGAGTGTTTGGATTAAAGTTGTCCACTACCACACTGGTTCCAGAGTAGTTGTTCTTCTCAGTATAAATATGTTCATGATAGTATTCTCCGTATACTCATTCAGTTATTCCCCATTGATCCACCGGATGATGTTCATTTGTTCTTTCCAGTCCCAAATCTCACCATTTCACTGTTTCAGCAGTAGTCTTGTTCAAATATTTGTAGTGTTTCCCAAGTAACATTTCTCACTCAGAGTCCTTAGCCCTAATGTTTCTTTTTTATCAGTTGAGTTCCTTTTTCTAACATTCTTTTTTCTATCTTTTTTTTTAAAGGTTTATTTATTTATTTATATAGTATTCTGCCTCTATGTATGCCTGCCAGCCAGAAGAGGGCACCAAATCTCATTACAGATGGTTGTGAGCCACCATGTGGTTGCTGGGAATTGAACCGGGGTCCTCTGGAAGAGCAGCCAGTGCTCTTACCCCCTGAGCCGTCTTTCCAGCCCATCACTGATTTCTTACTATTGTCCAGATCTCAGCTTCAGTGTCACTTTCCCTTAGTGGTAGATTCTCCTTTGTTACTCTTAGGCCACCTTGCACTTGGTATAGCTGTGTCATACCGTGTTCAAAATTCCTGTCAGAGTCCTAGAACCTCCGGCTTTCCTTCCTTCCTTCCTTCCTTCTTTCCTTCCTTCCTCCTTTCCCTTTTATTTTTTGTTTTCTCTTCTCTTTGTTTGAGAAGGGGCCTCACTATGAATTCCACATTGGCCTCAGCTTTCCATTCTTCCTGCCTCAACAGCACTCAAATATGCTGACATTATAGGTGTGTATTACCATGTGTGGCCCAGAGCCAATTCTTTATGACTGTTCTCAAACTGGCAATTCCAGACACATAGCAAGTACTAAGTAAATTAATTTATATACAAAGTTTGCATGCTAAGGGGGCTGGGATGTAGCTCCACTTGTAGAGTTCTTACCTAGCATGCACAAGACCTTGGGTTCACTTCCCCAGTAGGTATGGTCATATATGCCATATAGTCCTAGCACTTGGGAGGTAGAGGTAGGAGAATTAGAAGTCCAAGGTTATCTGTATCTAAATAGCAAGTTTGAGCTCAGCCTAGGCTGTATGAGGTCATGTTGTTTTTAAAGGTTGGCTACTTAGGCTTATATACTGTCAGACTTTAATCATGGCTAATGAATTTTTTTTTTTTTTTTTTTCCTTTTTAGACAGGGTTTCTCTGTGTAACAGCCCTGGTTGTCCTGGAATTTACTCTGTGGCCCAGACTGGCCTTGAACTCACAGAGATCTGCCTGCCTCTGCCTCCTCTGCTGGGATTAAAGGTATGTGTGACCACTGCCCAGCGGCTAATGGATTTTTCACTATAGTAGTAGGTAGGGATACTATTAAAATATTAGGAGAAATGGGCTGGAGAGATGGTTTAGTGGTTAAGAGCATTTGTTGCTTTTCTAGAGTCCTGCACTTACATGGCAGCTAACAGCTGTCTGTCTGTAACTGTAGATCCATGGTATCTGACACCTTCTTCTGGCCACTCTGGGCACTGCAAGGGGTGCACAGACATCCATGCAGGCAAAATACACCTACGTAAAACAAATTAGGAGAAGTATTTCAGATACCAATTACTACAGCAGAAGTAGGTTCAGCCTAATAAAAATGACAGAAATACCAGGCTGGAGAAGTGGCTCAGTGGTTGGAGAGCACACTGACTGCTCTTCCAGAGGACTTGGGTTTGATTCCCATCATCCGTGTGGCAGCTTAGAACCATCTGTAACTCTCGTTCCAGAGAATCCATGGCCTTGAACACAAGGCATGCCTATTGTGCATAGGTGTACATGTGGGTAAAATACCCATGAACATAAAAACAAATACCAAAATTAGAGAAAAGCAAATTAAATGATTGGGATATAATTTTTGCCTATTAACAAGGATTATGATTTATAATAGATTGGCATTGGTGGGTAGAGTATAATTAATAAATACAGAACATTGAAAGGTAAGTGGGTACAACTAATTTTTTCCTTTCTTTTTTGAGACAGGGTTTCTCTGTGTAGCTTTGGAGCCTGTCCTGGAACTTGTTCCTTAGACCAGGCTGGTCTCGAACTCACAGAGATCCGCCTGCCTCTGCCTCTTGAGTGCCAGGATTAAAGGAGTGCACTACCACCGCCCAGCACAACTAATTTTTACAATAGCTTGGCAATAACAATTAAAATCTTAGGAGCTAGAGAGGTGGTTTATTGGTTAAGATTACTTTCTGCTCTTGAAGAGGACTCGGATTCTATTCCCATCACCTACTATCAGTTGGTAGCTATCAATTATTGTACCTCCAGTTCTGGGGATCTAATGACTTCCTCGTCTGACCCCCATGGACACTACACATATGTGGTGCACAGACATACACGCAGGCAAAACATCCAAAAACATAAAAATATATATATTTTAGAAGATTTATTTATTATGTATACAGTGTTCTGCCTGCGTGCCAGAAGAGGGCACCAGATCTCATTACAGATGGTTGTGAGCCACCATGTGGTTGCTGGGAATTGAACTCAAGACCTCTAGAACAGCCAGTGCTCTTAACCTCTGCCATCTTTCCAGCCCCATAAAAATATTTTTAATAAAAAAGTTAAATTTTTTTTTCTGGCTATTGAATCCAAGGTCTTAGCTATATTTAGTAGTCCTCTTCCAACTGAGCTCCAAATATTCATTATATTTGACCCAGAAATTCAGTTTCTAGGTAAGTATGCTTCTGAAACACATATGGGCATATCCAAAGATGTAAGTAAATTGTTTTTCACTGCAGCATTGTTTCTGTGAAAATTTATATACAATACAGATGTTCATCAGTTCTTTAGTGAGATACTGCTAAAATAAGTCTTTGCGTCCATATGAAAACAAGTTTGTGCACCTTAAAAAATTTAGTGGAGCCGGGCGGTGGTGGCACACGCCTTTAATCCCAGCACTCAGGAGGCAGAGGCAGGTGGATCTCTGTGAGTTGGAGGCTAGCCTGGTCTACAGAGAGATCTAGGACAGGCACCAAAACTACACAGAGAAACTCTGTCTCGAAAAACCAAACAAAAACAAAAATTAGTGGAGTTTACACTTACAGATATCAAAAATGGCTGCATTATATTAAATTTATAAATTAGGTTGTAAAACAACATATGTAGTTTCTCTCCCCCTCCACCCCGTTTTTTTTTTGTTTTTTTTTTTGTTTTTTTTTTTGTTTTTGAGACAGGGTTTCTTTGTGTAGCCCTGGCTGTCCTGGAACTTAACTCTTTAGCCCAGGCTGGCCTCATACTCACAGAGATCTGCCAGCCTCTGCCTCCAGAGTGCTGGGATTAAGGGCAATGTGCCACCACTGCACGGCTGTAGTATCTCACTTTTATGGAGACAGATTTGTACTATACTAGTACATATCTATACATGTCATATACTAGTGAGTGAATTGTGTTTTTATTAGAGACTAATTTTTATTTTGTGTATGAGGATATTCCCTGTATGTGGTATTCCTACATGCAGTACCCACGGAAACCAGAAGAGAGCGTTAGATCTCACAGGAGTTACAGTTCTGAGCCACTATATAGAGCCTGTGAAGACCAGGTGCTCCTAACTGCGGGGACATCTCTCCAGTCTCAGTCTTGTGTGTGTGTGTGTGTGTGTGTGTGTGTGTGTGTGTGTGTGTGTGTGACAGAGGGAGGGAGAAAGAGAGGAGAATTGGGTATCTGCCATGTTGAGTGAGTGATGGTCAGAGGACAACCATGGACGTCAGGCCTGGCTTTCCCCCTTGTTTGCCTAGTGTAGCTTGCTGGTGAGCTTCTGACATCCTGTCTCAACCTCCATCTTGCTGTAGAAGCTTTAGGATTACAGCCACTACAGAGTCTGGCTTTAGAAAAAATTCTGGGGAGTCAAGCTCAAGACTCATTCTTGCTGAGCAAGTACATCAACCCTGAACCATTTCCCCACCTCTGATGTATATATTTTATTTATTCTTGGTTTTTTTGAGACAAGGTCCCACTATGTACCATGGCTGACCTGGAGCTTGCTTAATAGACCAGGCTGGCCTCAAATTCATAGAGATCACCTGCCTCAGCCTTGGAGTGTTGGGATTAAAGGCACTTACAAGAACCCTGGCCTCGTGTATTTATTTTAAAAGAACAAAAATGTACCAGCTAGTTATGGCAGTAAACCTATAATCCCAGTCCTCAGAATGTAGAAGGAGTATAGCAAATTCAAGACCATCCTGGCTTATACCTGCCATAAAAAAACTACCAGGGCTGGAGAGATGCCTTAGCAGTTAAGAACATTGCCTGCTCTTCCAGAGACCTTGAGTTTGAATTCTAGCTCCACAAGTCTTTAAAAAAAAAAAAAAACTTAGCTGGGCAGTAGTGGCGCCAGCCTTTAATCGCAGCACTCCAGCGGCAGAGCCAGGCGGATCTCTGTGAGTTTGAGGCCAGCCTGGTCTACAAATCGAGTTCCAGGACAGGCACCAAAGCTACAAAGAAACCCTGTCTTAAAAAACCAAAAGGAATAAAACTTACTTTTAATTGACCCAAACAAACAGAAAACTTGGGCATGGTGCTTGTAATCTGCACATTCAGGAAGCTAAAGCAGCAGGGTAATGAGTTGGAGGCTAGCTTGGGCTACATTTCAAGACACTCTACAGTACAAAAGGAAGCAGACAAACATGTTCAGTCCAGCATGCATAACTCAGTGATTGAACTGTTCATCCTGGGAAATACTTGACCTAGGATAAACAAAGGATTCGATCCCTGACACTGGAAATATAATAGAAGTTGTATAAACTATATTTCAAACTATTAGCAATTATTTCTTAGAGGCCGATATTAAATAAGATTTATATTTTATGTAGTATATTTTCTGGAATGTTTTGGGTTTTAAATATTTTACATTTACTTATGTATTTAGTGTTTGCACATATGTGCACATGCCACAGTGTGAGTGTGGAGGTCAGAGGACAACCTGTAGGATTCTGTTCTTTCCTTCCACTGTAAGGGTCCCAGGAATTTAACTGAGGTTGGCAGGTTTGGTGCCAAGTGCCTTTACTTACTGAACCATCTCACTGTGTTTTGTTTTTGTTTTTCTTTTTAACGAATTATACATTGTTATTAAAGATAAAATTTAAAAAGAAACATAAGAAAAGGACACAGACTGAATGGTGTTGGGAAACCAAGTTATACGTATAAGATATACACTTATTATTTTTTTTTTTGCTTTTTTTCAAATAGAATGCCCAGTGTTTGCATGGGGATATTGCACAGTCACAAAGAGAAATTACCCTGAAAGGCTTCAGAGAAGGCAGTTTTAAAGTTTTGGTGGCAACCAATGTGGCTGCCCGCGGCTTGGACATTCCCGAGGTTGACTTGGTGATTCAGAGTTCTCCTCCACAGGTAGGAAATGGGGTTTGATTTGAACAATCAGAATAGTTTTGTAAATGTTACTTTATTTATGAAGTATTGCTTAATATGTGAAAAATATATCTTTCATTTGTTGTTGATCCTAACCTATGTTTTGTTAGAATGGTATTACATTGATCAGATGTACCGTCCTTATAAATAAGTAACTTTGTTGTTTGCATCTAAAGGTTCATCAACCTAGGTGGTGCTGACGCACACTTTTAATCCCAGCACTTGGAAGGCAGAGGCAGGTGGATCTCTGTGAGTTCCAGGATAGTTAGGGCTGTTGCACAGAGGAACCCGATTTCGGGGGGGGGGGGGGGGGATAAGATTGATCAGTAAAATACAGGAGCCAGGAATGTGGCACATACTTATAGTCCCAGCACTTTGCAGGCAGAGGCTGAAGGTCACTGTGTGTTCCAGGCCAGCCATTGATACATTCCAAATTCCTGTACAGAACTGAATGATGACAACAACATACACATCTCATTAAGGAATTATACAGAGTTTCATATACAGAATGCTAGTGTATGTGGATAAATAGCTGCTTTCTTTCTTTTAAGATTTATTTATTTATTATGTATACAGTGTTCTGTTTGCATGTATCCCTGCAGGCCAGAAGAGGGCACCAGATCTCATTACAGATGGTTGTGAGCCACCACGTGGTTGCTGGGAATTGAACTCAGGACCTCTGGAAGAATAGCCAGTGTTCTTAACCTCTGAGCCATCTCTTCAGCCCCCAGATTAATAGCTTTTAATCGGTCTCTTTATTCCAGAATTCTAGCATATAAATTACTTGTGATGTCTTAAAGTACAGAAAAATTGAATGTAGTTTTGCCTTGTTTTTGATCAATAGTGTCAGACCAGGCAGACCTGAAACTCTTTTTAACTCAGGCTGGCCTTGAACTTGATGCCTCAGCAGCCGCTGAGTACTGGAATTACAGGCCTGCACTACCCTGCCTAATTCTTTTTGGTGTTCTTGAGGTTGGCCTTAGGCTTGGGTCCGCCCTCTTGCTTCAGCCTTCTGAGTACTGGTTGCAGGTGTGTATCATGGCTGGCTCACTTGTCAAGTTCATAAATGAATTTTCCTGTTTCTTGTTAGGATGTTGAATCCTATATCCATCGCTCTGGACGCACAGGTAGAGCTGGCCGGACAGGAATTTGTGTATGTTTTTATCAACCAAGAGAAAGAGGTCAGCTGCGATATGTGGAACAGAAAGCAGTGAGTAAAGTTACATTACTTCAGTCCTATTATCTGAGTGGTTCCGTAGAAGAGAGGTTTTCTATTTATTCTCACAAATACACCTCCCCAATGTTTCCCAGCTTAAGCTGCATTTCGATGTCAAGCATGTGGAGAGCTAAATTTGTATTAGTTGCAGGACTTTGTTTTATACAGCTTTTATTGTGAAGCCAGAAGATCTGACATGCTCCTTTTTCTTTGAATTTCTCCCTTGATACTAAAGTTGAAAGTGTGTTGTTAATGGTTCCAGTATCATTGTGACTACTAAGCATTGTGAATGGGTAACTGACTCTGATTTGGCATTGCTATTTTAGTTAGGTTGATAACACAATAACCAGTTTCATTAAAAAAATACATTTTTATGGTCTGTATTTTCTTGTAGTCTTTCACATTTTACCAGCTACCTTTTATGTTTATTTTTTATATAGTAATACATTTGTAAAACTAAAATGGTAAGAAAATGTTGACAGATTAAAATGATATCTTTTTCTCCTTTTGAATCAACTTTGTTTTGCAAGTGAAATTCCTTGATTTAACTAAGGGACAAGTTCTTTTGTTTTTTCTTTTGTAATTGATTATAGATGATTTGTTAGAAAAAGCTATTTTTTTCATCTGCTAGGGCTTGGAAATCTTTAAGTCCAAGAATGGAAATTCAACAAACTATATTAATTTAGAAATTAACTATGACTTCCTTTTTCTTTAATGTAATTCTTTCATTTTCAGGGAATTACTTTTAAACGTGTAGGTGTTCCTTCTACAATGGATTTAGTTAAATCTAAAAGCATGGATGCCATCAGGTATGCTTTCTGACCTTGCTGAGTAATTCTCTTCTATATTAGGCTGTTCATCTTTAAGCTCTCCTAGTTCCAATGTGAGAAAATTTTTGTCAAGGTTTTTACCAGAAGACATTTAGTTACATTATTATATGAAAATGTTACTCTTTCTTTTCCCATTGATGATCTTGCCTTTACTTTTCCCCCTGTATCTTGACCAAGAACATTTACTATTTTTAAACCATAGGTCTCTCGCCTCTGTTTCTTATGCTGCTGTTGATTTTTTCCGACCATCAGCTCAAAGACTGATAGAAGAGAAAGGGGCAGTGGATGCATTGGCTGCAGCATTAGCTCACATTTCTGGTGCATCAAGCTTTGAACCACGATCTTTGATCACCTCTGATAAGGTAGAAATGTGTGGGGAAGTGTATATTTGGCTAGAGAAAGTTAAAACTGAGCCTTAGCAGTTATACAGTACGTTACTGAAATACTGCATTGGGTTCCTTCACTGTATTAAGGTTTTGTTGTTGCTGTTGTTTTCCTTTTCTGTCTAGAAACATCTTCCTCTTCTCATCTTGTATACATGGCTGCAATCCCAGCACTCTGCAGGAAGACTAGTACAATAAATATCATTTATCATCCACCTTAATTCATCAACTGTTAATATTGTGCAAAAATGAAGATATCATTCCTAAATATTTCAACTTGTGTCTTCTAAAAATAATGACATTCTACTTAATCACAGTATCACAGTATAATCTGCTTACAAAGATGGCTCTGTATCAGTCATTTGATATCTGTATTTAGATTTGCTTCTGTCCACACAAAACATAGCTCTCACTCCAAAGGGTGTATAAGATAGTTTTATTTTCAGCTGTATGTGAGTTACCATGAATTTGGATTTAGGTCGCTATGAAGGATGTGTGCCACCATGGAAGTGGTTACATGTGCTTTCATAGTCACAGAACTAAAAGTCATTAATTGGAGAACTTATTACATACATTGGTATAAATATCAGATAGGCAGGTTACAGCCAGGTTGGAAAATCTGTTTTAGATTTTATATGTTAGATGATAACATTCTTAGTTTTTGGATTTGCAGAAGCTATTGGTCTACTAAGATTGTAAAGTTTTGTTGTTTTTTGTTTGGTTTTACCTGACAATTGAAAGGCTGTAGGTCAGATACAGAGGTGGGCATCAAACGGCCACTAGGATTTTTCTTTTTTTTCTGAGACAGGGTTTCTCTGTGTAGCTTTGGTGCCTGTCCTGGATCTCGCTCTGTAGACCAGGCTGGCCTGGAACTCACAGAGATCTGCCTAGCTCTGCTTCCCGAGTGCTGGGATTAAAGGTATGTGCTCCCGCCACCCAGTGGCTACTGGGATTTTGTAAGCAGGGGTGGTGTAAAAAATTTCAAAGATAATTTTGCTCTGGATTTGTAACATTCCAAATTGCTAAAGTTTTAATCAGTTAGCCAGGCTGGCAGAATGGTTTTTTTTCCCCTTTTGAGATAGGGTTTCTCTGTGTAGCTTTGGAGCCTGTCCTAGAACTCACAGAGATCTGCTTGCCTCTGCCTCCTGAGTGCTGGGATGAAAGGGTGACAAGCTGACAGAATCTTAAGCAGACATGTGGCTTGTGGGCCCCCATCCTTCCATCCCTGTCCCTGGGAATTTAGTTCTTATCATATCAAAGTGTATAAAGAAATTCTGGAAAGAAAAGAAAATTATCACTGTACCAGATGGGGCCAACTGAAACTTGGATTTTTTATTTTGTTAGTTGCCATAGAACTACAAAGTGAGTAGATTTTGTAAAGGCAAAGTAAGGATTACTTTTATATGTATAGGGGTGTCTGTGTTCTGAGTTTGTGTAGCACTCCTGTGACCTGCTTCCAGCTTAGTGTCAGATATCAAATCTGTCACACCAGAGCCATTTGTTGCAAGTGGTTCAGAGATTTGTTACTTACTGGGATATAGTGGGGTGGGTGTGAGTCTTGAGAAGGGACAAAGGAGGGAGGAACGCCACTTGTCATATAAACCATTTTAAAAGCATATTTTATTCTCTGACCATCTATATGGTGATCCGTTAGCACTGAGTACATAGAGAATCCCTAAAAACTCATCAGATACTTTATAAAATAATATTTAGTCAGGAATGATGGGTATGACTATAATTTCAGCATTCAAGAGGCTGCTAGCCTGGGCTACATACACAGCTAAACTTGTCTCAAAACCAAACAAAAGCCACAAGTGGTAGCTCATATTTGTGATCCCAGCACTCAGGAATCAGAGACGGTATGCTCAAAAATTTGAGACTAGCCTGTTGAACATGAAGGTTTTAGGCCAGCCAGGGCTACATACAGAAAACCTGTATCAAAAAACAACAACAAAACCCCAGTGGGTATTTTATTTATTTTTGAAACAGGCTTTCAATGTGTACCTTTGGCTGGCCTGGAACTCATAGAGATTCCCTGTTTAGCTGTGTATCACCACACACCAACCTGAGTATTTTATTTTTTGGAAGCAAGGTCTTGCTGTATATCCCAGGTTGGCCTTGAAGTCACAATACTTTTCCTGCTTCAGCCTCTCAGATAAACAATTTTTTTAGGGGTGGCGGTGGGTTTGAGATGGGGTTTCTCTGTAAAACAGTCCTGGCTGTCCTGGAACTCGCTTTGTAGACCAGGCTGGCCTCGAACTCACTGAGATCCACCTGCCTCTGCCTTCTAAGTGCTGAGATGAAAGCATGTGCCACCACCTCCCAGCAGATAAACAATTTTTAAATTGTACTTTTAAAAGAAAATGTTAAGGTACTTCATAGGTCACTTACTGCTAATCCTTGTCCTGTGAAAGGATTGGCTGGCCAGAGAGAGGTGGCCACATCTGGAATCACAGCAGTTGGGAAACAGCAGGAGACTGCTGCAAGTCTGAGGCCAGCCTAGCCAAGAATCATTTAGTAGATAGATAATCTAACTTTTAATTAAATACCTTGGGAACAAAGTACAAATGCCTGAAATTCCTCTTAGGGATTAAACCATATTTGAAATCTTAATTTTTTTAAAATTTTATTTTATGTTTAAGAGTTTTAACCTGAATGTTTGTATGTGCACCATGTGCATGCAGTGTCTTCAAAGTCAGAACTGTAGTTAGCACTGGCTGGTTGTCAGCCACCTTGTGGGTACTAGGAGTTGAACCAGGGTCTTCTGGAAGAGCAGCCAGTGCTGGCTTTTTTTTTTTTTTAAGATTTATTTATTTATTTATTATGTATACAGTGTTCTGCCTGCACGTATGCCTGCACACCAGAAGAGGGTACCAGATCTCATTGTAGATGGTTGTGAGTCACCATGTAGTTGCTGGGGATTGAACTCAGGACCTCTGGAAGAGCAGCCAATGCTCTTAACCCCAGAGCCATCTAGCTCTGAAGTCTTTATCATGAATGTTCCATAATGCTTGGTGCCTGTATGACTTCACTTTTTCATCACTCTTGATTTCTCTGTCTGAATCTATTTGACTTTACTTCTACATTAACCCACTTTTGCAAAGACCTTCAGGCTTACTCATTTTCTCAGCCCCCTTCCCCTTACAGCTGTGTGCCTTCCTCCTTTATTTTGGCCTCTGCTCAAATATCATCATACTCAAGAAATCTTTGCTGATCATTCTGGTCCTCTCTTCACTGTTTTACATTCCCTAGTCCTGCTATGCTATTCTTTATGATACATGTCACTGACATTTTATATCCTTTGTTACTATCTCCATCCCCCACCCCCTGTAAGAAAGCCATGTCCCTGAGAGAAAGGTCTCTTTGTTATTAAATATCTAGCCCTTGGCATGCTCTAGGGAACATTATAGGAGGTAGTCACTAAGTATTTGCTAGGTAAATATTTCCATGTTGATACTTTTGCTGTCCAAAGAAGTTTCATGGAACAAGTAATTTTTATGTGGTAGTCCTCCAAAAGTTTGAAGATTTTGATGTCTTCTTTTCATTGTTAAGTAACTGACTTTTAATCATCTTCTTATTTCTTCACTACTTTTCCCCCAACTCTTTCTGTGATGGGTCTAATTCTGTCTTGTAACATGTAGAACATAGTCTCTGTGTGATCTGTAAGTGCAGTGTACATACAGAACATGGTGCTTTCAGTGATTGTAAACAACCTTCTAATACAGTTTCAGAGAAGTGAGTTTTTAGTAGCCGTGTTACACTGTAGGCATACTGCATGGTAACTGCGTAATAACTGAGAAAGGATCACAGTTCAAACTTCATTTTCCTGCTGCTGAATTTCTCCCAAACCTAACAGGACTTTTATTTCTAAAGGGGTTTGTGACCATGACTCTGGAAAGCCCAGAAGAAATACAGGATGTCACCTGTGCTTGGAAAGAGCTTACCAGAAGGCTGAGTAGTAATGCTTTATCTCAAGTAACCAGAATGTGCCTCCTGAAAGGAAATATGGTAGGATTTTCTAGATAATAAGCATTTTAACCAGTTACTGATAATATTTATAAAGACCTCAAAGATTTGGGATTATATAAATGGTACATTCCTTCAAAATGTTAAGTCATTCTGCTTTGTTTGGCTAATATCTAAATCTTTATTGCTATTATTATTTTGAGACAAGGCATCCCTATGTAGCCCGTGCTGGCCTTGAACTCATGATCCTCCCCTGAATGTTGGGATTGTAAGTAGGTGACACCATACCTGTCTAAGACTTAAGCAGTCTAAGTTTCTGCTATGGTATCCTTGCCATGTGTGGTTGTGTGTTTATTTTTTAAGACCAGTTTCTGTGTGTATCAGTTGAATAGCTCTTATAATTAAGAGAATGCGTACTATTATTTTTTGTTGTCTGCTATTGGTTGCTAATGAGAGTAATGATATGATCTTCTCCTTTGAGATGGTATTTCATAGTTAGCCTTGAACCTCTTGCTCCTCTTCATTCTACTGCCTAAGTACTGAGGTTACAGGCATATGCCTGAGTAAGTTACTGTGAAATGAAGTCATTAAAGCTTTTTTTTTTTGTTTTTGTTTTTGTTTTTGTTTGGTTTTGGTTTTGGTTTTTTGAGACAGCATCTCTCCATAAGCCATGGCTGTCCTGGAACTCACTATGTAGAGCAGACTGGCTCACAGAAATCTACCTGCCTCCGCCTCCATAATGCACTCACTGTCATGCCCAGCTTAAGCTTAATCTTAGTAATTGGTTTCTTTTAATATTTTGAGATAAAATAATTAAGATTGTTTATCTAACATTACTACATAGATTATGTAGGCGTATCTCAGTAAGTTTTAGGTCAGCTTGGTCTACAGAGCTAGTTTAGGATAGCCAAGGCCACAAAGATCCTGTCTCAGGCAGGTGGTGGTGGCTCACACTTCTAGCATTCTTTTTTTTTTTTTTTTTTTTTGGTTTTTCGAGACAGGGTTACTCTGTGTAGCTTTGCGCCTTTCCTAGAACTCACTTGGTAGCTCAGGCTGGCCTCGAACTCACAAAGATCCGCCTGGCTCTGCCTCCTGAGTGCTGGGATTAAAGGCGTGCGCCACCACCGCCCGGCGGTGGCTCACACTTCTAATCCTAGCACTTGGAAGGCAGAGGCAGGAGGATCTCTGTGAGTTCTAGGCCAGCCAGGTCTACAGAGCTAGTTCTAGGATAGCCAAGGCTACACCAAGAAATCCTGTCTTGAAAAATCAAAAAAAGAAAAAAGAAAATCATCTCTCAAAGTTTAGTGTTACCTTCAATAAAGAATTGATACAAATATATGAATTTACCGCTCCCCCCCACAAAAAAACCGCACCAAAAAAAAAAAAAAAAAAAAAAAACAGTTGAGGGAAAGAAAATTAAAATTAGACCACTAGTCCAAATGGGTTATTCAGTATTAATTTTAACTAATGGCCACCAAGGCCACAAGAAAAACACTTTCTGCTCCAAATTTTTAAGAATCCAAACTTGGGGTTGGGGATTTAGCTCAGTGGTAGAGCGCTTGCCTAGCAAGCACAAGGCCCTGGGCTCAGTCCTCAGCTCTGAAGGAAAAAAAAAAAAAGCAAAAGAATCCAAACTTTTAAGAATCTTAGTCTTGGGGCTGGAGAGATGGCTCAGGGTTGCCGCCTGCTCTTCCAGAGGTCCTGAGTTCAATTCCTAGCCACCACATGGTGGCTTACAACCATCTATAATGAGATCTGGTGCCCCCTTCTGGCCTGTAGGCATACATGCAGGCAGAACACTGTATATGTGATAAATTAAAAAACAAAACAAAAAACTTAGTCTTTTGCAGTGCTTGGGTTTGACCCACTGACTTGCATATGATAAGCAAGTACCATACCACAGACCTGTGTACCCAGCTTGTCACTAATGTTTTAAAGAAATTTATTAAAAGAACCATTTTCGCCGGGCGGTGGTGGCGCACGCCTTTAATCCCAGCACTCGGGAGGCAGAGGCCGGCGGATCTCTGTGAGTTCGAGGCCAGCCTGGGCTACCAAGTGAATTCCAGGAAAGGCGCAAAGCTACACAGAGAAACCCTGTCTCGAAAAAAAAAAAAAAAAAAAAAAAAGAACCATTTTCTTTTTTTCTTCAATCCAGAGTTTCTCTGTGTAGTTCTGGCTGCCCTGGAGCTAGAGATCTGCCTGCCTCTGCCTCTCAAGTACTAGGATCAAAGGCTTGTGCTACCACTGCCCAGCTAGAAGGACCATTTTCTTCTAGAGAATATTCTAGGTACTTCAGTCTTACTAGTTATACCTAGTTCTATCTGGAATTAGAAACTATAGAATGGACTGCAGATCATCTGTGCTTATGTGTCATCTGTTTTGATTCTGTAAACAGTCATGGAATACATATTTTTGAAAAGTATTTATTTTATATATACGAGAGCTCTATCTGCATGTATATCTTTATTCCAGAAGAGGGCATCAGATTCCACTATAGATGGTTGTGCGCCTCCATGTGGTTACTGGGAATTGAACTCAGGATCTCTGGAAGAAGAGTCAGTGCTCTTAACTGCTGAGCCATCTCACCAGCCTGGAGTACATATTTTTTAAAAGCAAAATGCAATAAATGTTAATTAGTAAAATTAACTCATGTATCTAAATAAAAATCTTTTTATTTTTCTTTTAGGGTGTTTGCTTTGATGTTCCTACAAGTGAGTCAGAAAGATTACAGGTATTTAAAATTTTTTATTTATTAAGTAGCTGAGTATATTTCTTTAAAAAAGACTGTTGAAAAACTTAGAGTCATTTATGCCTAAATCAATTAAGAAAGTCCTTGGGCTGGAGAGATGGCTCAGGGGTTAAGAGCACTGACTGCTCTTCCAGAGGTCCTGAGTTCAATTCCCAGCAACCACATGGTGGCTCACAACCATCTGTAATGACATCTGGTGCCCTCTTCTGCTCTACAGGGATACATGCAGGCAGAATACTGTATATGTATGTAATAAATAAATCTTTGAAAAAAAAAAAAAAAAAAAAAAAAAGAAAGTCCTTAATATGAAATATTGCCTGTCCCTTAATTAAAAATTTATTATATGTAATTTCAAACATAAATGATAATTGGGGGCTAGAGAGATAGTTCAGTGGTTAAGACCACCTCCTACTCTTAGGTTCCATTCCTAGCATCCACATGAACGTTCTGACACCTTCTGACCACCACAGGTACTGCATGCACATACTTGTAGGCAAGACACTCATACGTAAAAAAAACTTTTTAAAAGAATTGTGTAATGAGTCACCATAGGTGCATAATCAGCTTCAACAATTTGATAATTTTGTGGACAGATTTATCAAATCCTTTCTGTCCACTTCCAGTGTTTACAGACAAACTCCAGGCATTTTTTTTTTTAACTTTATTTTATTTTATGTGCATTGGTGTTTTGCCTGCATGTATGTAATGAGGATGCCAGATCCCCTGGAACTGGAGTTTCAGACAGTTGTGAGCCACCATGTGGGTGCTGGGAATTGAACCCGGGTCCTCTGGAAGAACAGCCAGTGCCCTTAACTGCTGAGCCATCTCTCCCGTCCCCTTGTCATTTCAACCTTAAGTATTCCTACATATTTAAATGTTAGGGATTTAAACATAATCATAATACTATAATTACTTCTATACAACTATTCTTTAATATATTGTATTTAAATTTTCCCTGTTGTCTTCTTGATTACCTTTTTTTGCTGTTCTCAGCTTGGAAGCTAGGATCTTACACATAATAGGTTAACACTGAGCTTCCCCACAGCCTTACTTAATTTTTTTTTTTCCTGTGGGTTTCTCTGTGTATCTCTGACTATCTTGGAACTCGCTCTGTAGACCAGGCTGATCTCAGACTCAGATATCTGCCTGCTTCTGTCTTTGGAATGCTGGGATTAAAGGTGTGGGCCACTATTGCCCACCCCACTAGATTCTTACAGTCAATATTTTTTTTTTAAATGTCTTTGCTTTTATGTACATTTTGGGGAGGTAGTGTTGAAACAAGAGTCCTGGAATCTAGCCCAGGCCGGCTTGGAACTTACTATATAGCTCAAACTTGGTACTTCTATGTGCCACATATAGCTTATTCATTCATCTATTTTGAAATAATGGGATTGTACTATTTATTACATTCATTTACATGTAGGGTGGGACATGTGCACACTGTGGCATATATACAAGTTCAAAAGACAACTTGTGGGAGTTGAGTGTCTCCTACCATGTGAGTCCCAGGCATAGAATTTAAGTCATCAGTGTTGGTAACAAGCACCTTTACCCACTGAGACACCTCAGCAGCTCTGATTATACTTTTTGGAGTCTTTAAAATATTGTGGATACTAGCCAGGCGGTGGTGGCGCACGCCTTTAATCCCAGCACTCGGGAGGCAGAGTTCGAGGCCTGTGAGTTCGAGGCCAGCCTGGGCTACCAAGTGAGTCCCAGGAAAGGCGCAAAGCTACACAAAGAAACCCTGTCTCGAAAAACAAAAACAAACAAACAAAAAAAATATTGTGGATACCAAAAGCCAGTGAGGAAAGGTGCTTGATGTAAATTCAATCCTTGGTACCCACATAAATGTGGAAGAAGAGAACTCCTCAAAGTTGTCATTTGACTCCGTACATGGCCACCCAAATACCTACAGACAAAATGTCCACATATATAAAAGTGAAAAAGAAAAATTATTTAAAGTTTAAAGAAATATTATGGATCCTTTTGGGGGTGATAATTGGTAATTGAACTCAGGATCCTCATGAATGCTAGCTAGGCAAGTGCTCTAACCCTCTTTTTGTTTTAGAGACAAGGTCTCACTAACTTGCTCATTCTGGCCTAACTCAGTAGTAGCCTAGGCAGTCCTTGAACTTAGATGTTCCTACATCAGCCTCACATCTAGTTTTACCTCTGGTCCTGTTGATGTAGTTGCTCATAATATTTCACTGCTTATTAATGGTCTGTTTCTTTGTCCTGAGAAAGAGAATGCTGTCTTTTAGAGAATATGACTGTTAGGAGTAGGGATTTAGAATCTTGAAATAGGTCTGAGGGTTTCTCTACACTTGATCTTTCCCCCAGAAGACTGAGAAGTGACAGAAACTTTCAAGATTAAAATTTGGACATGTTACTGGTTTTGCTTATTTTCTGTTTTTCATTGTTCTTGACACTTTAAGGAAAAATAGCTTTTAGTTAGTAGCTAAAGAAAATGAAAAGAACGTCTTCTTGACTCACTTGTTTATAGGTTTTATTTTGCATTTCTATTAATGAAATACATTCCTTTAACAGGGAGAGTGGCATGATTCAGACTGGATACTCTCAGTGCCAGCCAAATTACCTGAAATTGAAGAATATTATGATGCAAACACATCTTCTAATTCCAGACAGAGGGGCGGCTGGTCAGGCGGCAGGTCAGGTCGTTCGGGCCGCTCTGGCGGTCGATCTGGTGGCCGATCAGGTAGACAGAGTCGGCAGGGAAGTCGGTCAGGAAGTCGGCAAGATGGGAGAAGACGAAATGGGAACAGAAATCGCTCAAGAAGTGGAGGCCATAAGCGGAATTTTGACTAAGTGTTTCATAGTTGATCTTCCAGTGTGAGCTTGCCTATTTCTGTCTAATCATGTATATTATTCACCAAAAATTAGGTCATCATAGTTGAGGTATTTGTCTGTAATTTGCAAAGAAGTTGGTCGTATTTTTTTAAAAAGTATTTCACAAGAATGGTTGTAAACAAATTACTTATCCAGCTATACCTTTGAATTAAAAAAAGCCCCTTTTATTGTCTGTTTTCATTCTGTGTTAAGAATTTTCTCAATGTAATCTTTTAAAATTTCTTCTACGATGTAGTAGTCTTTTTTTTTTTTTTCTTCAGGTTTTTTTTTTTTTTTTTTTTTTTTTTTTGAGGTAGGTCTTCTCTGTGTAGTCCTGGGTCTCTCTCATTCTATAGATCAAGCTGGCCTAGAACTGAGACATCTGCCTGCCTATGCCTTCTGAGTGCTAGAATTAAAGGTATGCACCACATATATTAATGTTAGGTCATTCATCCATAGTGACCTATGTGATAAGACAAAACCCTTTCCACATTAAGAGCTGTTAACTGGTGACATGTTTGGTGAAATGTACCAGTTTAACTTAATAGACAGATTAGGTAGATAGTTATGCAAGCGATGTACACGCCCTAATTTATCAATCATTTATTGAATATCTGTTTATCTGCTCTCCGGTAATCACTAGAGCACACATTTATAAGTAGGGCATAGTCACCAGTTTCATAGAACTCATCTAACAGTCAGGCAGTTATAATAGACATGAATGAATAAAGACTAAGACTGAAGCAGGGGTGGGATGCAGGACTGCGGTGTACCTAGTCAGTTTTACCATTCAGGGAGACTTCGGGAGAAAATCTGACAGCCATCTGTTCATGTAACTCTGTGTGTGTGTGTGTGTGTGTGTGTATACAGAGAGATAGCAAGAGGGAGAGAGAGGAGGAGTTGAGTTAGCTTTGTGGTTTTTATTTTTGTTTTTGGAGCATTGCTGTAGGCTAGACTGGCCTTAAACTTGCAGTCAGCACCTCTGGGCAGATGACTGTAGAAGGGTGAGGGCTTGCAGGCAGAGAACAACATACGCTGGGATCCAGAGGTAAGTCTGAAGACACACTTCAGTCTAAGGGCAGGGGAAGGGAGGAGGTTATCAAAGAGTATCCAGTGTTAAAGCCTTCTTTTTATTGTTATGATGGAGTTCCATTTTCACTGAGTACAATGGAGAGAACATTCCACAGGTTTTAAGGTCAGAAATGATGAGGGTTTTTTTTTTATTATGGGTTGTTTTATTGTTAATTGTGTGTGTATTGTCCACACGTGTATCTGTATATTATGGGTGTGTTTGGTACTGTTGGAGACCAGAAGAGAGTGTTGGATCTCCTAGAACTAGAGTTAGAGATGTTTGTGAGCTGCCATATAAGGTGCTAGGAATTGAACCCGGGTCCTCTTTAAAAAAAAAAAAAAAAAAAAGCAGTCAGTGCTCTTACATGCTGAGCCATTTCTTTAGTCCTAAGGAATAACATGATTAGGTTTGTATTTCAGAAAGATTCCTGGCTTCATAGAGATGTCCGTGTTGGAGGAGGGCCAGACTTGAAGGCCAGGAGACTTCTGAAGAGGCTACAGGAGGACTGGGGATGTAGCTGAGTAGTAGAGTACTTGGCTAGCTGGTAAAGGAAAGGGTAGTACTTAACAACGAAAGAAAAAGTTGTAGAAGTAATTCACTATAGAGATGCTGGTGAGCCAAACTGATTAGTAATATTTTATGTAATGAGAACCAATGCATTTGAGATGTTGGTACCCATCCAAAATCATAGCTAGATAATATGGAGTGAAGACTTAAGCCCATAGAAGCCCAGTTTCTTAATCATTACCCAAAACTAGTGGCAGTGGATATTAAGAAATATGGGTAAGCTGGGCATGGTGGCTCATGCTTTTAATCCTGGCACTCAGGAGGCAGAGGCAAGTGGATTTCTCTGAGTTTGAGGCCAGCCTAGTCTACATAGGGAGTTCCAGGCTAGCTAGAGCTACATGGTTGAGACCCTGTCTCAAGAAACAAGTAACATGGGTAAATTAGGATTTTAGGAGGTAGACTGTTAGGACTGAAATGTTGGTTGGACTAGAAGATGAGAGGCACAAGGAAATGATTTGACATTAGGATACCAAGAAGAGGAAGTAAAGTTACAGGGGAAGGAGTAGGGATATGATTAATTCAGAGTTACGTATACATATACTTTTATTTATTTATTTATTTTGAAGACTGATCTCTCTACACATCACAGGCTGGCCTCAACATCAGAGATCTGTCTGCCTCTGCCTCCCAGTGCTGGGTTAAAGGTGACCATCAAGTCTGGCTGTTAGGTATATTTTAACTTGAGTAAACCCCGTGACAGTCTAAGAAGAGAGATAAATAGTGGGCAGTTGGGTTTACGGGTCTGAAGCATAAGGTTTCTAAAGAGACACAGATTTGAGGGGGGAATAAACTGTATTCCATATAAATGCAGTTATCCAAGGAGAGCATTGTCAAAGCTGAGATTAGGAAAGAAACAAGAGGTAGGTATACCAGTATACTTTGTGCATGAGGGGAAGGAGATCCATTGACAGGAACACCGAGAAGAGGGCAGAAAGCTCAGGAATAGCAGGCTTTCATAGGAAACAAGTCTGAGCTAGTCACTAGATTTGAGAAGGAACCAGGACCACTGGAGCAGTGAGAGTAGTAGAGAGAGTGGGCTTGGTGGCACAGACTTGAACTCTAGCTTGTGTAGGTCAGCGTTTAAGAGGCTGGATGGGGGTTTGAGGCCGACCTGGGTTACATCGAAACCCCCATACGTACCAAACCTGAAGAACTCTTTTTAGAAACTTGGCCATAGATAGGGAGGGGAGAATAAACTAAAGCTGTAAATAGAACACAAGATAGTGGCTAGGATTTTTGTGCATGAGGATGGTGGTAGGAGGGGGTATCTGATACATGTTGAAATAATATGAAGAGTTCAGAAAGGAGAAATTTAGAACAGAAACAGAGCAAGATCCCTTAAAAAACCCAAATGGATGAGATCATGCACAGAACTAGAAATTGTAGCTTCAGGTATGTGGGGGTAGTGCCTTTGAGTATTTTGTCAGGAATAAGACGTCGGAGAGTCTGGGTGCTGAGGTGAGGTTAGATATGCAGTGGTTACAATTAGAAGATGAAGTGATGATTTCCCTAGGCACCACAGCATCTCACAGTGTGGGAATGGAGATGGAAACAGGCACCTGAGCACAGCTAGGTTCTACTCTGAGAAATGGAGGACTGGCAAAGCCAGTTGGGAACATGATTAACATCTGCGGCACCTAGACCGACCAAGGATAGAAGTGCTGACTGCAGTGTAATGGGACAGGGAACTGAAGGTCTGTGAGAGCTGGAGAGGTTTGAGATCTGAAGAGTAGGGGAGGGGCATGGAGCCATGGCTCAGTGGTTAAGAGCACATACTGTTCTTGCAGAAGACCCAAGTTCAATCCCAGCACTCACATCAGGCAGCTTACATCTGCCTATAACTCCAGCTTCAGGTGATCTGATGCCCCTCTGACCTTCTGCACACACACAAATAATAACTTAAAAAGAATATGGAAAACTCAAAGCGATTCCACTAAAATCAGGAACAAGACAAGGCTTTCCACTCTCCTCCATATTTATTCAATATAGTACTTGAAGTTCTAGCTAGAGCAATAAGACAACAAAAGGAGATCAAGGGGATACAAATTAGAAAGAAAGAAGTCAAACTTTCACTATTTGCAGATGATATGATAGTATATGTAAGTGACCCCAATAATTCTACCAGGGAACTCCTACAGCTGATAAACTCCTTCAGTAAAGTGGCAGGATACAAGATCAACTAAAAAAAAAAAAAAAAAAAAAAATCAGTAGCCCTCTTATACACAAATGATAAAAGGGCTGAGAAAGAAGTCAGAGAAACATCACCCTGTACAATAGCCACAAATAATATAAAATACCTTGGGATAACACTTAACAAGTGAAGGACCTGTTTGATAAGAACTTTCAATCTCTAAAGAAAGAAATTGAAGATATCAGAAAATGGAAGGATCTCCCATGCTCATGGATAGGTAGGATTAACATAGTAAAAATGGCAATCTTACCAAAAGCAATCTACAGATTCAATGCAATCCCCATCAAATTCCCAACACAATTCTTCACAGACTTGGAAAGAAAAATACTCAACTTCATATGGAAAAACAAAAGACCCAGGATAGCTAAAAGAATCCTGTATAATAAAGCAACCTCTGGAGGCATCACCATCCCTGACCTGAAGCTCTACTATAGAGCTATAGTCATAAAAACAGCTTGGTACTGCCATAAAAACCAACATACAGACCAATGGAATCGAATTGAAGACTCTAACATTAATCCACGCACATATGAACACCTGGTTTTTTGACAAAGACGCCAAAACTATACAATGAAAAAGTATCTTCAACAAATGGTGCTGGCATAACTGGATGTCAATATGTAAAAGATTACAGATAGATCCATATCTGTCACCATGCACAAAACTCAAGTGGATCAAAGACCTCAACATAAATCCAGTTACACTGAACTTGATAGAAGAGAAAGTAGGAAGTACTCTTGAACACATTGGCACAGGAGATCATTTCCTAAATATAACACCAGCAGCACAGACACTGAGCACAACAATTAATAAATGGGACCTCTTGAAACTAAGAAGCTTTTGTAGAGCAAAAGACATGGTCAATAAGACAAAAAGACAGCCTACAGAATGGAAAAAGATCTTCACCAACCCCACATATGACAGAGAATTGATCTCTAAAGTATATACAGAACTCAAGAAATTAGACATCAAAATACTGAACAATCCAATTAAAAAATGTGTTAAAGAGCTAAACAGAATTCTCAAAAGAAGAATCTCAAATGGCTTGAAAGACATTTAAAGAAATGCTCAACATCCTTAATCATCAGAGAAATACAAATCTAAACGACTCTGAGATACCACCTTACACCTGTCAGAATGGCTATGATCAAAAACCCTAATGACAGTCTATGTTGGAGAGGATGCAGAGCAAAGGGAACACTCCTCCACTGTTGGTGGGAGTGCAAACTTGTACAACCACTGTGGAAATCAGTATGGCGGTTTCTCAGAAAGTTGGGGAATTGATCTACCTCAAGACCCAGCCATACCACTCTTGGGCATTTACCCAAGGAATGCTCAATCATATCACAAAGATACATGCTCAACTATGTTCATAGCAGTACTATTTGTAATAGCCAGAACCTGGAAACAATCTAGATGCCTGTCAACTGAAGAATGGATTAAGAAAATGTGGTGCATATACACAATGGAGTACTACTCAGCAGAGAAAAACAATGAAAGCATGAAATTTGCAGGCAAATGGATGGATCTAGAAAAAATCATCCTGAGTGAGGTGACCCAAACCCAGAAGGACAAACATGGTATGTACTCACTAATAAGTGGATTCTAGATATAAAATAAAGAACAATCAGACTGCAACGCACAGAACCAGGGAGGCTATATAGCAGGGGGGACCCTAGGATGACTGTGGCTTATAATAAGTTTTGGTTTTACTCAATTACTGGGCAAGCCTCAGTGAAACATTTCACTATTATGATAAGAATTTATACTGTACCAAGCTGATAATAGAAAAATAAAATAAAAATGGAAAAAAAAAAAAAAAAGCAAAACAGACCCCACCCCCAAAAAAAGAAGAATGTGGAGTCGCCAGGTGGTGGTGTTGCACGCCTTTAATCCCAGCACTCAGGAGGCAGAGGCAGGCTAGCAAGGTGGACTTAAAGGATCTACCTGCTAAGGATTGCCTTTTCTATCAGCACGGGTTCTAACAAATAATAGCTTCTATCTTAAAACAAAATTTAGCCAGATGTGGTGGCACACACCTTTAATCCCAGCACTCGGGAGGCAGAGCGCTGTGAGTTTGAGAGACAGCCTTGTCTGTATGTGTTTCTTGACCGTCAGGGCTACGTAGACGCTGTTTCAAAAAAATAATCTTTTTAAGATGTGATTTGTATGTGTATTTCTGTGAGCACAGACACATACATACCAGGGCCCATGTGTGGAGGTTAGAGTACAACTTTGAGTGCCAGTCCTTGCTTCCACTTTTTTTGAAACAGAGACGCTTGTTCCCCAGTTCTACACCTGGCAAGCACCTTCACATACACCCATTTTCATGGCAATGTGGTAGTGTCAGTAATGTTAATAACTTATTCCCATTTTAGGAAAGTAAGACAGAGACAATTATTTCTGGAACATTTTCCATTTCCAGCCTTCTAAGGTTTACCTCAGACTCAAAGTCCAAAGCAGCTAAGCTCAAGATTTGAATCTAGAATTTCTTCTGCTACACTCTGCTGTTTCCCCAAAGCATAATATTATAGTGGACCCATTTAAAAACATTTTCTTAGGACCCGTGAGATGGTTTAGCTGGTAAAGGTGACTGCTACCCCATGAAGAATTGCGATCAATATCTGGAACCCACACAAAGGTGGAAGAGAATCCACTTTCCACTCTCAGTTCTCAAACTACTATGATAAACTGTCTTCCAATTATTTGAATCACTAGTTCTTCAGAAGAAGCTTAAAAACTTACCACCGGTGTGGTGGTACAAGTTTTTAATGCCAGCATAGGCAGATGTAGTTCTCTGAGTTCAAGGCCAGTCAGGGATGTACCAAGAGCCTGACTCAAAAACTAACATCGTCACAGATCACTCAACTGGCCACTTTCCCTTACCCGATGGAAGTAGTGAATTGTCCAACGTAGGCACCACTGGGAACCCATTCCTAGCCTGAAAGCCCCGTTAAAGGCCTTCAAACTCATTAACGTCCGTCCATCTCTTCTGACAGTCTATAATCCGTGAGGACAGGCAAGGCTCGGGCACCGTCTGTGAATCCTAGCCGTTTCTCACATTTGACAGGAAGAATGCTCAGGACGTTTGTTCAGTGAATACATGAATAAAGGATCATACTTTTCTGAATTTTTTTTGGTGGGGGGGTGTAATGGGGAAAGAGCTGTTGAGGCAGGAATCACCCTATGTCTAGCTGGTCTTGAAGTATGTGCACCAAGATGGACACAAGTTTAGAGATCTGCCCGCCTCTTGCTCCTGAGCGGCGTGCACCCCTACACCCTGCCAATTCTGGTTCTTTAAAATTGTTCATACTGTGCGGCGTGTATATGGGTGTCCCGGGCGCCACGGCGCGCGCGTGTGAAAAAGAACAACTGCAGTCGGTTCTGGATTCCAGGGATCGCAAATTCAGGCCACTAGAACTGAGCTGTCTCGCTGGTCCCTGAATTGTGGTGCTCACCAAGGCACCTGGGTTTAGCTGTCACCTCCATCAGTTTTCCACACGGGATGAAGGATACACAAGGCAAGACTTGTTAGCGGAAAAAAACGTTGCCTGCCGGTAATCCCAGACTTGGTAAACGGAGGCAGCAGGGTTAGGCTCAAGGTCGTTATCCGGTTCTAGCTGGCTAGACGTGTTTATCTCACAGGGCCGGTGGGAATCCGGCCGTAGTTAAACGAGAATACCAAGAGAGCCTCCACGCCGCATTCACCGATCCTATAGCCACGGCCGTGCGAACCGGAGCCTTCCGGGTGTTCGCTGCTTCCGCCGGATGCGCCCGTTCCGGAAGTGACGAGCGAGGGCGGGCTGAGAGCCGGTGTGCTTTCTCTCTCTCTCTCTCTCTCTCCTTTGCACGCGGTGCAGGAAGCCGGTAGGCCCGAGCAGCTCGTGCTGAATAATGCCGGGAAAACTCCGCAGTGAGTCCAGGTTAGGATCAGACGCGGCCGAGGACAGCATGGAGACGTTGTCGAAGACAAGCGAGAAGGTGAGACCTGGGGCCCCGGGCCGGGCGGTCCGGCCGGGAGCGCGTGGCCGTCCGCTCCGCGGGCCGCTCTGACACGCTGAGCCGGCTGGCGCGTCCCGGGCCACGCGTTACTGGCCAGGCTCGAGAGTGCGGAAGGGGATCGCAGATCGCGTCAGTGTGGACTGGAGTCGCAGTCAGCGAGGCCTGAAACTAGGGCACATGGGCGGCTTCTGCAGTGACACACATGGTTCCCCTTCTTAAAAAAAAATTGAGAAAACGAGGTAATGCAGGTCTTTCCAGTATTTGTCGCTCAGATCTGCGTGGAATTGGATTTGGGCTAAGTGAACACCCTCTTACAGAGGGGATCTGTGTGAGCACTGTTAAATCACCCTCGCTTCTATTCCTTGGATGAGATTTAACGTGACAGTCTCTAATGATCAAAGTAGGAGGGAACGAAAGTTGTCCCAGAACTCCTGTGTTGTACGACTGAGTTGACGTTTTTGCTGTCTTGGGGAGCTTTTAAGTAGGAGACTTTAAAAGAAACAGTAATATATTCGGATAAGGTGGAAACGGCAGGTAGCCCAGCGTCTCCGGTTTGCATCCGCGTGTTCAGCTGTGGGATGCTGAAGTCAAGAGGGAGGGACCTACTACTCGTTTATGTTCCAAACTCGACTTCCTGGCTGTTTTTCACATCTGTAACAGACAGGTGTTTAAGAGATGGGGAGATTATCCATAATCCGTTATTTTTAAGATGGTTTTTGTGGTATCAAGGACCAAACCTTGGACTGTTCACGTGTTGGCAGGTGCTGAACCATTGAACTGTATGTAGCTCTAGCCTTTAGCCCAGCGGTTTTCAACATATGGGTCGCGACCCCACTGGGGTGGCGCATCAGATACGATTCATAACAGTGACAAAGTTACAGTAATGAAGTAGCGATGGAAATAATTTTATGGTTTAGGTCAGCACAGCATGAGGAACTGTATTAAAGGATCGTGCAGCATTAGGAAGGTTGAGAACCACTGCCTTACCCCGTGGTTTGATAGAGGGCAGGCCGGCAGTTCAGGGAGTCAGAATTTAGTTCCACACTTCTTGATTGTCTGGAGCTCTACTAGAGTCTAGTAGGGGGCTCCTAATTGGTACAAGTTTTCAGTAGTATGATACGTGTACATTTAAATAAAGTCCGTGTTTTTTTACATATGAGAATGATAGGTTGGATTATTTTCATAGTATTTTTTGTTTCATATAGTGTCTTTCTGTGAATTCATTTCGTCCTTCGAAGTATAAGTTTCATGAGTGTTTTTACTGTATAGGAATTTAGCAGAGAGAGAAAAGAAACCCACTTTTAAGATCTGTCTGAGGATATAACAAAGCTTTATCTCTCTTATACTTACTTTGGACAGTGCTTGGTCACTGTTATCGTGTGTACCTGTGTGTATGGGTACACTTACCCCTGTGTGTGTGGAAGCTAGAGGTCAACCCTGGGTGGGTGTCTTTATCACTTCCCACTTTACTTTGGGGAACAAAGTTTCTCTATGAATCTGGACCTCTCTGTTCACCTAGGCCGACTAGCTCCCCACTCCAGCCCCACCAGCTGGGGTGACAGGCACATGCCCCTACACCCATCTTTTTACAAGGGCGCTTTAGTTCCCAGTTCAAGTCCTCATGCTTACACTGTTAAGCATTTTACCCCGCCCCCCCCCCCCCCCAACCATTTCCCCAGCTCTTGGTCACTTTTTGTAGTACGTAGTTCAGAGAGAGCTTTGGGGATCCCTTAAAATCTCTTGGGAAAATTCAGTTTTGTAGTGATTGGCCAGTATGAGCTGAAGAGTTACTGTGAGTTCTTTTATTCCTTCATGCTAATATGACTATTATATATATGTATCTCATTGAACTAAGAAATGATATTAAATTGGATACTGTGTGGGTTTTACAATTACATTAAGCCAGGCCTAGTGGTTGCTCGCTTTAATCCCAGCAGCCACAGGCAGATCTGTGAGTTCAAGGCCAGTCTGGTTTACAGAGTGAGTTCCAGGAGCAGCCAGTTCTGTATAGTGAGACCCTGTCTCTTCAAGATTATAATATAATTACATAATTTGCTCCTCCTTCCCTTTCCTCCTTCTGACTCCTTCCATATAAGCCCCATCTTGCTCGCTTTGAAATTCATGGTCTCCTTTTGAATTGTTTACACTCCTTTAAATTGCTTACACACACACACACACACACACACACACACACACACACACACACATTCCTAAATGCGGCCTGCTCAGTCCATGTGTTACCTGTACGTGTATAATTTCGGGGCAGATTTTTTAACTTTTATACAATGTTGAAATGCCTAAGGCTGTTCTTCATAACTATAAGTAGTCCTGAAATAATCCAGAATTGATGGATTTTATACAAGTATAGTCCGTTTGTTCAGTGCTGTGTCTTTATTAATTTTTAGAAAACTAGAAAAGAGAAGCCAAAATCTAAGACCAAAGAAGCAACAGAAGGAACAGAAGAAACCGTTTCCTCCAAAGCTAAAGCAGTTAAAAAGAAAGGGCCCTCTGAAGAAGATGTGGATCCCCCGAAGTCCAAGAAGGCCAAAAAGCAAGAGGAGGCACCTCAAGATGAGACTGCTTCTAAAAGCAAAACCTCCAAGAAGAAAAAGGAGCCCCTTGAGAAGAAAGCGGCCTCTGCTAAAACCAAAGAACTAAGCCTGGAGGAGCCCTCTGAGGAGGATGCGGATGTTCCTAAGCCCAAGAAGATGAAGAAAGGGAAGGAAGCAAATGGAGACATTGGAGAGAAAAGCCCCAAGCTCAAGAACGGATTCTCTCATTCGGAGTCGAACTCCAGTGAAGCCACGGGGGAAGAGAGTAGCAGTGAGACAGAGAAGGTGAGGCTGAGCGTCCTTTTGTTTGTTTTTATTACGTGTGTTTAGGGGTGTGTGTGTGTGTGTGTGTGTACACAACACTTGCAGGAGCTCATTCTCTCCCTCCACCGGGTGGGTCCTGGGGATTGAACTTGGCTTGGCAGGCTTGGGTAAGCACCTTACCCACTACTCTATCACCAGCGAAGTTGTACTAGAGTAGGCAGACTGTTCCATTGCTTCAGGAGAACAGGCAATCGCTAAACACAATTGTAAACATTTTACGATTGTTTGGGTAGTAGAGTTTGAGCCCAGGACTGTGAGCATACATGTTATTTTAATAGTAGAAGGAAATTTGATATGTCAGCACCTCGTTGGGGTACATAACAAGCTGTAGGGTGGCACTTTGCATCAGAGAGTTAATTCCCCCCTCCCCTGACACAGGGTTTCTCTTCATAGAACTGGCTGTCCTGGAACTCACTCTGTAGACCAGGCTGGTCTTGAACTCAAAGAAATCTGCCTTCCTTTGCTTCCTGAGTGCTGGGATTAAAGGCATGTGCCACCGCCACCTAGCTTATTTTTTTTCTAAATGATGCAGTCTCATTGTGTATTCCTGAATAGCCTAGAATTCCTCTCAAATGCTAGGGATAAAGGCACATGCCTGGCCTCCATCTTTAGTAGGCATCAAGGCAGGTTGAGACAGATTCTTGCTGTATTTATCCTCAGCCTGGCCTTGAACTCTGTATAGCACATAAAAAACAAGTGTGAGTCTGGAGGTGAGGGGAAACTTTGAGGAATTCTTTCTTTCTCCACCCCAGGGCCCGAGGACTGAACTCAGTAGTCATGTCAGGCTTGGACAGCGAGGGCTTTTCCCAACTGAGCCATCTCACCAGCCCCTTTGAGTGGTTGAAACTGATGTGTTTAGAAGAGCTTTTTTGTTTTTTAAAAAAAACATTCCGTTTTTGTGGAGGGCTGGAGCAAGTACCACGGCATGTGTGTGGAGTTGGCCCAGCTTGTGTGGGTTCTGCTGATCCAAGTCCCTGCATCTGGCTTTGGCAGCCCCCCCCAGAGCTGTGTGAGAACAGGCTCTCTTCAGTGAAGGCTTCTTGCACTCACTTGTATGTGAACTACTGATTTCTGTGGTCTTTTTCTTTGGCAGGAAATACCTGTGGAGCAGAAAGAAGGCGCTTTCTCTAATTTTCCCATATCTGAGGAGACTGTCAAGCTTCTCAAAGGTGAGATTGCCTGGTGTCGGAATTTGAATTCACTCTTCATTATGGGGAATGGGGACCAGTTCTTACTGTGGGCATCTCTGCTACAGTGAAGTAGACTTGTGTGTTACAGATAGGACTGTACTGTTTTGATTCAGTTATTAAAATTTCGTCAACATCCAGAAATGCCATGACTGACACCTTTGTGTGATCTCTGTCCTCTTCCACCTGAGGTTAATGTCACCAGGATGTCCTGGGTCCTTTGGTCTGTTCCTGACAAGTTTGAGGTGTTCCACTGGCACAGCATGGTGTAGAATGGAGAGCCTCAGTCCTTTAGGTTCAGATAGCCTGTGGGTGAGATTTGATATAAGTAATTTAATCACATTATTAAAATTATAATTAAAAGATTATTAATACTTTTTATAGTACAGTGGGTTCTAGACTACTCAGAATGTATTTGAACCTGACTCTAGATGCTGGTGAAAAGGTAGAATTCCCTAATTTTTTCTGCAGGACCAGAAGTATGGATGTGTTTCAGTTGGAGTTGGTATTTTAATAGAACCTCAGGGTTCTGTCCCTAACACTGAAAATAAAACAAAAAAAAACAATGGCAAGTAACATGATTGATTTGTTCGCAGCTCGTGGGGTGAACTTTCTGTTTCCTATCCAAGCCAAGACATTCCACCATGTATTCAGTGGGAAAGACTTGATTGCCCAGGCACGGACGGGAACAGGGAAGACATTCTCCTTTGCCATCCCTTTGATTGAGAAGCTTCAGAGTGGGCTACAAGACAGGAAGAGAGGCCGGGCCCCTCAGGTAACTGTCGTAAGCCCATCCCAGGCCCTGGTCAGCTCCCAGAAGCACGTGGGCCTGGTTTGCATATGCTGCTTAGTATTGGGTTCCTCCAAGGTCCTTGCGCTCACTGAATTTCTCTGAACGTAGCCTGGGGTGATTCTTTCGGGTTGTTGGCCGACCACTCTATGTTCCATACTGTAATCTGTCCTGTGTTGTGATCATCCACACTTGTTAATGTTCATGTTCCCTTTAAAATGTGGGATGTGCTTGGGGCTTACAGACTTGACCGTGGCTGTTTATTTATTCATTTATATGAGACACAGTCTCTGTGTAGACTTGGCTGGTCTCTAGCTCACGGAGATCCACCTGCCTCTGCCTCTTGATTGCTGGGGTTATAAAGGCGTATAGTACCACACCTGGCTTCTGGGTCGTTGTTTTTGCTATTATACAGAATGAATTGAGTGAGTGTTAGAAGAACCCATCCACAAGTGTTGGGCCATGCCGCTTGTAGTTAAGTCTAGGTTGGCCTCCATCTGGCCTTTATCAAGAAGGCAGTTTTTGTGGTTTTATTTAACTACAAATAAAACACACAGGCAAGCCATCTACTCATCCTCTTCGCTGTGTAGCCTGGCATTGGGGTTGGTGGCTCTGACGGCCAGCCGTGCTGCTCTTTCTGCGGTGGCTGTTGTGGTTCTTGGAGGAAACGCAGTGAGCAGTCTCAGCACAGTAAGATTTGCTGCACACCAGCAGCACTTCCAGCTCCTTGACATTGTGGACCAGAAACTTCCGGAAGCCGCTGGGCAGCGTGTGCTTGGTTTTCTTGTTGCTCCCTTAACTCATGTTAGGTATTAGGATCTGGCCTTGAATCTTCTCCGCACCCTGTTGTCCATACCTCTGGGTTTCCACCAGTTTCACTTAATTTTGACCTACCGGTCTGGGTCTGGGTCCATCTAGCCTTTAGACTTTATTCCTTTACTCTTCAGTATCTGCCTCAAAGGTTGTTGAGAATTAAGTCAGACTAATGAGTAGAAAGTACTTTATAGTGCATAAGACCCTGCCGGGAAAACTGGAATATCAGCTGATGTTGGGTATTTTCCTGAATCCACTTCTCTGGAGCAGCATCCATTTGGACACCTTTGTCTAAACGGCTTGATCACGGGCTCTTAGACTATTGCCTGGGGACTGTCGTAGTGGTCCTGTCCATGTAGCATGTGATATTTATTGCAAAGCACATGATAAATATAGGATGGGGAGCTGGAGAGGTGGTTCAGCAGTTAAAAGCACTGGCTGCTCTTCTAGAGGACCCAAGTTCAGTTCCCAGCTCCCACATGGTGGCTCACAGCCAGTTCCAGGGGAACAAATGCCCTCTTCTGGCCTCCTTGGACACTGTATGCACGTGGTGCACAGAAAGTAAAAAATAAATAAACTTTTTAAGAAAAGATGAGTAGGATGAGTCGATCATGGTGAATTCTGGGGTGGCTGAGAAACAATGACTGCACAGTACTTTGGAATTCTGTGTTTTCTCTCTTTCAGGTACTAGTTCTTGCACCTACAAGAGAACTAGCAAATCAAGTGAGCAAAGACTTCAGTGACATCACAAAGAAGCTGTCAGTGGCTTGTTTTTATGGTGGAACTCCCTACGGTGGTCAGAGTAAGTCAGTTCGAAAGCCAGGGAGGGGGTGTGCAGCCATTGTTCTTCTGGAGGCCCCTCAGCTTGAAGTCTGTCTTTATCTCATTTTGGGGGTTTCTGTCTTGCCTATTGTTTAAAGATGGCCAAGAGCAGGGTCCTCCTGGGTGATTCAAGGTGAATCTTAGGGTGCTTAGTACTTACCCAAAGACTGCGACAGGACAGAACCCAGTGTGTCTGTTTTGCCTCTTTTACGTGTGTCTTTCCTGCTGCCAGCGGACTTCTTCCCCAGGCATCAGCTAAGGTTGCAGTCCCTTCTTCCTAACCTGCTGCTGTGTAGTCAGGACCTTGATCAAGCATTGGCATACAATGAGGATGGTTTCCATCATTGGCTTTGGAAGACCTGGACTTGATTGAACCTTGACTAATCCCATAGTAATTCAGTGTCCAAGTCGCTTACTTTTTTGTCTTGGTGGGTTGTGTTAGATACCGGAAGGTGCCCCGTGCAGTCCCTGGGCCTCCTTCCTGTCTCCCTCCGTACTGCACCACGTCCCGGTGTTTCTCTACCTCATTAGAGTGTTTGCCCTTCTGGGCTGTCTTACCCTCTTCCCCCGTTACCCTGCAGGAGGTCCCTAGTTCAGAGCCTCACACAGGGAGTGACACTCTTGGGAGATGAAGGCTGGAAAGAGGGCTGAGTCCAAGAGCATTCAGAACTACATATTAATACCCTGTCTCAGCCCCCCGCCCCTCCCCAAAGTTTCTGTTTCTCTAAGACTGTTACTTGTGGTCTGTGAAATCTTGACATTTTCTGCCAGCCAAACAGGAAGTCATTTCTTGCGCTACTATTTCCAGTGGATCATTTTCCCATTAGTTAGTATGCTGGCCCTCACTTCTCACGTACTCCTACTGAAGTGGAGGTCCTTCACTATTGTTAAAATCATTATTACAGCATGTTACTTTATAGCCGTCTAGCAAGAGTTAGAGGGAAAATGTGTTTAAATGGATACTCCATTCCAATAAAGGGAATTTTAAAAGAAAGCAACTCTTTTTGCTGCAATTTTTTACAGTCGAACGAATGCGGACTGGGATTGATATCCTGGTTGGAACCCCAGGTCGTATTAAAGACCACCTGCAGAATGGAAAGCTAGATCTCACCAAACTTAAACATGTTGTTCTGGATGAAGTTGACCAGATGTTGGATATGGGGTTTGCTGATCAAGTGGAAGAAATTCTATGTGTGGCATACAAGAAAGGTAAGCCCCAGATGTAAGGAACTGATGGAAAGGACCTTAGGCAGAGTCGTGGTGAAATTGTCTTCCAGGAGATAAGTAAGGGCACTTACTCAAGGACACATAGGATTTTTATTTATTTATTTAATTTTGTTTTTTGAGACAGGGCTTCTCTATGTAACGGCCCTGGCTGTCCTTGAATTTGCTCTGTAGAACAGGCTGGCCTCGAACTCACAGAAATCCACCTGCCTGTCTCCTGAGCGCTAGGATTAAAGGCATGCACCAACACTTGGCTAAGACTTGGAATTTGTAAAGCCGGATTTGTTCTATGATTGGTGAAAACTTGGGAGAAAAAATGAAAACTTTCCTTTTCTGCCGGCTTGTTACACTGCTCCAACAGCTTTCAGTATATTCCTGGTGTGTGTATGTGTGCTGATTGTCGGTCCACTGTTAGATATTCAAACCTTGTCAGGTGACTGGGCACGGGTCGTTCTTCCATCCACCGCTTTTCACCTTTCTTCACATAGAGGGTTCCGTTTACAGTGGCTGTAAGCAGCTGGGTTCTGCGGTGCCTGGACTTGGTTCTGTAGCACAGATCTCCGTATGCAGAGCTACTGACCGAGTTGTAAAGTGCACTGACCTGGGTCTACTAGCTTGTGCCCTTTGAGGCTTCTGAGAACAACACCACAGTGCTCTTAAGTCCGGATGACCAGGTGCATTGGCTTTGCTTTTGGGGGTGCTGAGGAATGAGCTGAAGGCTTTGCCACTGCATTGCATCCCAGCCTGAATTCTGAATTCTTAAAATACTCAGCTGCTGAGGGTTTTGTCACAGGCTGCTTAATTAGAGATCCGTGCTGGTTGGTACCTGGACTTCCAGGATTGTTTGTCCAGCTGATGGGCCTCCTTCATGGGACAGATTTCCTGTGTGAGTGAGAGAGGGCAAAGGCTAGAAGACAACATAGATTGCACATACTTTGATCATCCAGGGATCCTTTACGATGACAAATGGTTTCGGTTTTTGTGTCTGGGGAGTCTCCGAAGACATCTTTATTTTTGTGTCTCTGATGCATGGCTGGCCGCCAGTGGTCGGTGGTAATGGTGGTGCACCCTGGAGGTGCCAGGTGAGGTGGAGTACTGTGTATGCAGGCTTGTTTGGATTATTCACACTGACTTCTTTTTCCCCCAAGATTCTGAAGACAACCCCCAAACATTGCTTTTCTCTGCAACCTGCCCTCACTGGGTGTTTAATGTTGCTAAGAAATACATGAAATCTACATACGAACAGGTGGACCTGATTGGTAAAAAGACTCAGAAAGCAGCCATAACTGTGGAGGTAAATGATTCATTTAGTTGCCGGAATTAGTATTCAATTGTCAATCCTTTTGTTTCCTGTCTGATAATTTTAAGACTAGCAAATACAAGCTCTTTTTCCAGATAAATACTAAATCCTTATGAAGAGCCAAGTAAAATACATCTTCCTCTTCTACGTATAGAATCTGTGCTTTCTGGATTTTCACCATCTAAGAGCCTGATTTCAGAGTCACTTGAAACCCTGTGTTTGAATTAGATAAGCAAAGTGGTTACATTTAGAATTTATCCGCTAGAGGGCAGCAGAGCAATCTGACTCATCATGTTAAATCTGTTTCATCTTAGGCTCCGGTACCTAGATGAATTCATTTCACCTAAGGGCAGGCCTGTACAGACTGTACTGAAGTGGATGAAGGGCCATAGTGCAGTGCACACAGGCCTTTCTTGTCATTATTTGGTTTCCTGGAGATTACATTAAAATGTAAAGAAGCCAGACACTCTTTGGAGAAAGGCGAGAGGCCTGGGGACAGACCACAATGCTCTTTACTTTGGTTTCTTTAGCTTCCTTCTTTCCCTGTAAGCAGTGGTGGCAGGAGACAGCCCTGTAAGGCCTGCATTTACTTCCTGTACACGACATTAGACTTGGGAGTTGAGAAGGGAGCTGTGAGGTCCCAGGCAGGCGTCACTAAGTGTTGTTTCTTCTCTTCAAAGCACCTGGCCATCAAGTGTCACTGGAGTGAGAGGGCAGCGGTTATTGGGGACGTGATCCGAGTATACAGTGGTCACCAAGGGCGCACCATCATCTTCTGTGAAACCAAGAGGGAAGCCCAGGAACTGTCCCAGAATACATGCATAAAGCAGGTTGGTCCTTCTGCCCGGAAAGGCTGGCTCATCACTCCGTCTCCACCTGGGGCCTGTCTGCCATCACCGGCTGATTGCAGGTTTTGATAGATCAGGGGAAGCTTCTCTGCTGGTCATGGGTTATGTAATCTACCAGTCCTGCCTCCCAGGTTGCTGGGTCATATGTAAAGCTACACTTGCAGTTATAGCCACTCTTGGGTGGTGCTCTCGACCTTGGAGAGTATGGTTAGGAACAGTTGATGTCAGGCTGAGGGCTGCAGACAATTTGAAGATTTTTCCCACGCAAGAAGCAGAAGTCAGAAGGCATCTGTTTCGCTTTGTGATGTTTCCAGAAGGAGTATCTCCAGACTGAGCCCTGGGCCTCTTGGGGGGTGGCATGTTGGGTTTGTATTCTTAGGTCAGTTTATTTTGTTGGCAGGATGCCCAGTCGTTACATGGCGACATTCCACAGAAGCAAAGGGAGATCACCCTGAAAGGTTTCCGAAATGGCAGTTTTGGAGTTTTGGTTGCAACCAATGTTGCTGCACGTGGGTTAGACATCCCTGAGGTTGACCTGGTTGTTCAGAACTGTCCACCAAAGGTACGTTTTAAACAAGACATTATTGCTTTCGTTTCTTTGGGGGTACTAAAAGTTCCTTCATTGACTTTCGTGGTTTCCAGGAGATTGTTAGTCATGGTGACATACACCTTTCATTCCAGCATTCTGTATTTGAGAGTTTCAGGCCAACCAATTGCTACCTTGCCTGGCTTTTTATTTACTTTGGTAGTTTTTTATTATGTACTTTGGCTCTTGAAGACTTGCAGAAAATAATAGGATAACCCGTTGGTAACTTGTTTTTATATCGTGGCTTGCTGTGATGTGACTTAGGTGTATGTGTTTACATGTCTGCCCATCTTTCTGCTTCCTGTTTCTGTTTCCTACCTGCTACCTTCATACTCTCCTCCACCTTCATAGTAGTGTGTTCCAGCAGCCTCCCTGCTTCTCTCGGGGAAAGCCTTTTCTCGTGGGGCCTTTGTGATTTTCTGAATTCTGCAGTCAGTTTGGGTGAGTAGGTAGGTTGATTGATTGATTGATTGATTGCATATGAAAAAGAACAATGTTTGTCTTCTTTCCAGTTCTTTCCGTTTTCCTACAAATTTCATCATTGCCTTCTGTATAATGTAGTAAAATTCATTGTGCCTGTACACACTTTCCTTATCCATTCATCATTTGTTGGACATCTAGGCTGGTCTCATGTCTTTTTTTTTTTTTTTTTTTTTTTGTGACTAGAAATAGTCTAACTTGTTAGCAAATTTTTAATTCAATGTACAGAGTTAAATGAGATGTATTATTAAAATAAATTTCAGTACTTACACTGCAGCCAGTTGAGGCTTGGAAATACACATAGCCCTAGAGTATTTGCACACAGGATCGGGAGCACTGTTGAGAGGTTTGGAAACTCATAGTTTCGTTCACTGACCTGCACACGCCGCTTAGCCCCTTGTCTCACTCCTGTGCTTGGTCCCCACAGGATGTGGAGTCCTACATTCATCGTTCGGGGCGGACGGGCCGAGCTGGGAGGACCGGGGTTTGCATCTGCTTCTACCAGCACAAGGAAGAGTACCAGTTAGCTCAAGTGGAGCAGAAGGCGGTAAGGACGTGGCTATTGGCACTCAACATGCTAAGTTCTGAGGCAAGGGCAGTCTTCAGGACCATGGCGGCACGCCTCTTAATACGGGCTTCCTTTGGGATTCCATGGTAGAAGGCTGTGAAATAACTTGCATTTGAAGATAATGATCTGTTTCTTATATTTGAAAGACAATTGGTGGACAATACTATGAATGTGACCAGAAATACTTGAGGTTAGAGTGTGGAGAAGGATAGATGGGTAGGAGCATTGGAAGGATAGAGTGGCACATGAACCTACAACACTTGAGCTGAGGCAGGAGGATCACCATGAGTTTGAGAACCCTGTCTTTTTTTTTTTTTTTTTTTTTTTTTTTTAAGATTTATTTATTTATTATGTATACAGCATGTATGACCAGAAGAGGGCACCAGATGGATGTGAGCCACCATGTGGTTGCTGGGAATTGAACTCAGGACCTCTGGAAGAGCAGTCAGTGCTCTTAACCTCTGAGCCATCTCTCCAGCCCCGAGAACCCTGTCTTTAAAGGATAAGGAGAGACTAAATTTCCTTATAGAATATTTATAGATTCCTCCTTCTCCAGGAAGACCTTGGCTGCTCCCTTGCGTTCAGTGGGCTTCACTTAGTGCCTGCCGCACAGAACGGAGCTGTGGGTCTGATGAGCGAGACTCCATTGCCTGCAGCGCTGGAGAGGTGCTAATGAGAGGTGGTGGGATGGCCGGTCACCTGCAGAGTCAGTTCTGTCCCAAACCATAGCCTCAGTCTAAAGAGAGAAAAAGCATCAGACAGTGTCATATTGGGGGTCAGCCTGTAAATAACACCTCAGAACTATTAGGGTCTTGGAAGACAGACAGATAGGCACATATAGTAAAGTGGTTTATTTGGTAGATTTAATAAACGAGTTATTTGGTCTGAAGAGATGGTGGGGATAGTGGCAAAATGCCTTTAATCCCAGCACTTGGGAGGCAGAGGCAGGAGGAGCTCTGAGTTCGAGGCCAGCCTGGTCTACTGAGTGAGTTCCAGGACAGCCAGGGCTATACAGAGAAAGAAACCTTGTTTCGGGAAAACAAACAAACAAACAAAACAAAATGAAAAACTAAAATTTAAAAAAATGAAATAAGTTACTTGTCTCAGTAGAAACAATAACCTTTGTACATGAAATTGTGGTTTGTTTCCTTGTAGGGAATTAAATTTAAACGGATAGGTGTTCCTTCTGCAACAGAAATAATCAAAGCCTCCAGCAAAGATGCTATCAGGTACGTTCTTTCCCATCACCAAGGTCTCTTTCCATACTGCTTCTTGGACGTTAAAGTTTCTTTACCGTATTCCTTATAAAGAGTTAATACAACCAGCTGCTTTTCACAAAGCAGCCAGCTTGATAGATAAATAAATAAACATCATGTTTCTAGTCGTCCCTGCCGTTTCTCAGGGGAGTCACTATCTAGAGTTGGGTTTGTATTGTACGTTTTAAGAATGTTTCCTGCCAAGAGGTGGTGGTGCACGCCTTTAATCCCAGCACTCGGGAGGCAGAACCAGGCGGATCTCTGTGAGTTCGAGGCCAGCCTGGGCTACCAAGTGAGTTCCAGGAAAGACTCAAAGCTACACAGAGAAACCCTGTTTTGAAACCACCCCCCCTCCCAAAAAAAATTAAAAAAAAAAAAAAGAATGTTTCCCATGTTGTGGTTGGTTAGATGAGATCACAGAAAGCTTTCCAAATCTTCATTCACTTATTCCCTATGTGGTAGGATGAAAAGTGATAGAATGCAAGGACTGATCAGCCGTTTCTCAGACGGTTTTATTGGTAGTGGTATGATTGTGTAGCATTATCCTGTAAACTGAAGGATTTTCAGTTGATCAGTATTCCTTATTGTGGCCTCCGCATTACCATTTGGAGGTGAGCAGGGTTAACATCGTGTGAGCCAAAGTCTGTTTGCACACACTTTGAGGGGTGACTTATATCCCCTGCTTATGCATACTGAGCTCAGAGTGCAACACAGTCACTGCTGTAGGTGTGAGACATGTTTGTCACAATATTCAGAAAAGGGACAGGGCCCCAGAAGTCAGCAATTTGCACTAAGTCAGAATAGTGAGCAGTTGTCTTATTGCAGCCCAGGCCAGGGCTGGCTGTTGGCAGCCTCAGAATGGTACCATCATGCCTCAGGGCTCAGGGCATGACCTGTGTGAAGTGACTGGAGATGGAAAAGGAGCCTAAAAGCAGCTTCCTGAGCCTTTTGTAATGACTCGAGGCTTCAGCTTAATGGAGCAGTGCACCTGACCAGATGGAGCACTGCACCTGACCAGGTCTTGCCTGAAGAGCAGTGGCCAGGAGAGAAGATGAAGTCTACCTGGAGCCATGTGTGATAGGGCTATCCAGGGAAGGGTGTCAGAGCGGCGCTGTAGTCGGGCCCCCTTGCAGCTGACCGGGGATTTCACTGAAGCACACAGTTTGAATGGGTAATGAGCAGGCAGGGAGCCCATGAGCAGTGGAGGTACTGGCTGTCGGTGTGGTCGTGAGAGCCGGGGAGCCTGTCCCAAACAGCATTTTCAAGTTGAGTTTTTACAGCATGTTTTCCTTCAAGTGCCCCAAGATGGGGCACCACGGGGTACTAACTAACTAATTCAGGAAATACAGGGTTGAAGAAGAGGCACAATCTAGTAGAATGTAAGAGATGTCCAGCTCGCTCTGCACAACATACAGATATCCCGCTTTGTTATATCCAAGACAATGGCTCTGCTCCAGCAAATAACATCTCAAGAAACTCTGTGTTTTAAACCCGATATAGAACATTTGTTAAAATTTCAGAATATACGTGGCTGTAGTTTTGTCCAGTTCTAAGAGTAACACATATACACATATAGAGTTCACTATACTGTTGCTGTATGGGGGCTGGGCATGGTGATGCAGGAGGCTGAGTGTGAGGCCATCCTGCTCTTCATAGCAGGTTGCAGGCAGATGCAGTAAGACCAAAGAGCACAAGAAAGGCAAACAAGTGTGCTGTGGAACCTCATTGTCTTCCATACTGAGACAGTCTACTGTCACTGTAGTAGAAGATGACCTTGAACTTGGGGCCCTCCTGTCTCCACCTCCTAAGTGCTTAGGCAGCCCCTCCGGTGTGTGCGGTGCTAGGGATTAGACAGGCCCTGCCTTCCGGGCAGGTTAGCTACACCCCAGTTGTGCTGGTGCCCATCTTAAAGCTCCTTTATTTTCCTTACTGTAGTGTCCTTGTCTGCATTATTCTCTAACAAGCTCACTCTCAAACCCCAGGCTTTTGGACTCTGTGCCTCCGACCGCCATTGGCCACTTCAAGCAGTCGGCTGAGAAGCTGATTGAGGAAAAAGGGGCTGTAGAGGCCCTGGCAGCCGCACTGGCCCACATTTCCGGGGCCACATCGGTCGACCAGCGCTCCTTGATCAACTCCCAAGCGGTAAAGTTTTGGTCCTTTATAAAATGGCATAAGCAAAACTGAAAGGTCGTTTGACCTTCCTAGTTGTCTTCGCCTTCTCTGGGAGGTAGGAAGGCCTGGTTGGGTTTAGCCATTTTCCTACTTAAACAAACTCAGGGGCGGCTGAATAGACGCCTGCTTCCCGGGCTGGATTGCCAGGAGAACCAGCACTGGCTGCTCTGGGGTGGAAGGGCCAGTGAGACTTAGCAAGGCAATGGCCTGCCTCCGAGCCTGACAACCCCAGGGTCCGCAGAGTGGAAGGAGAGAGCAGATTTCTGCACCTGCTTCCTGTCTCTGCACGTAAGCTCACAGAGAGACAAACAATGAATTCCAGTGAACTAGAACTGAAGGAAAACCCACTGCCTGGACTGTTGCCATGGGGAATTCCTTTGTGAAGTAATTGTAGACCCGTGTGGCAGAAGAAGTACACAGATTCCCGTGATTCAACCAGTCCCCCCCAGTGCAGACACTTTAGAAAACTCATGACTGGGTACCAGTCTTCCTAAGATTGCCCCAGTCTCCTTGTGCCCATTCTCTGTGGCTGGGTGGTGTGTCGTCAGGGAGCTGCCCCAGGAATGCGTCCCTCCTCAGAGCAAGTGTTTAGGATACCGATTGGTTGTCAAGACTTAACTTCTGTGCCTCTTTCTCCCTTAAGGGCTTTGTGACCATGATCCTTCGGTGCTCGATTGAAATGCCCAACATTAGTTACGCTTGGAAAGAACTTAAGGAGCAGCTGGGCGAGGGCATTGATGCCAAAGTGAGGGGGATGGTCTTCCTCAAAGGAAAACTGGTGAGTGCCGGGGCCTTGGCGGCCTCCTCTTAGTTTGGTGGTTAGCATGGTAACCAGGATATGTCATCTCCCATGATGCTGTCTCCAACCCAAACTGTTGTGCGGATATCACTGTACCTTCATGGGAAAATGAGAATAAGAAGGGCCGAGAAATATTCTTGGGAAATAGTTTTGACTATGGGATCCCTCAGTGGTCACATACACGGGTGCACATGGAAACCCAGAGCCCCAGTGTTAGGTGAGGATGCTCATAAGGTAGGAAATGCATGGTCAGAGACGCCGTGAGCCTAAGCTGAGGGTAAACTTGTTCTGCTTACCACATCGCCAACTCTCACCCATTACTGTGGGCACCCTCTGCCTTCTTCCCCGTGGGGGCTGACCCTGGTTGTTCACTGTGCCTTCCCCTCCACGGTGCTCTCTGAGGCTTAGCTTTGACTCTCCGTGCAGCGTCCCAGACTCGGACACAATTAGAGGAGTCCTTACCTGTATGGCAGAGTTCTTAGGGTGTCATGTTCACCCCAGTAAGTTCTCCCTCCCTCTGATGGCTTACAATGAAGGCTTCAATCCTTGTGACCTACTCAAGGGCAAAACCTCTCTAGGTACCTGAATGTCCCCATGTTCCCTGAGTTGTCCATGCATGGAGAAGTCCGTGAATGTCAGGGTCCTTTAGCACCTGCCTATGCCATGGCTGGGTAAATTCTGGGGAGGAAGTGTGGCTCCCACTGTGCCATTACAGAAGTAGTTTGGTACTGTACTCTTGGTGGCTTCCCCAGCTGATAAGGAGAGAGCTGGTTATCAGAGATACTCCAGAGTAAACCATATACCTTGTCCCATGTTCT
This sequence comes from Peromyscus eremicus, assembly GCF_949786415.1. Lineage (NCBI taxonomy): Eukaryota > Metazoa > Chordata > Mammalia > Rodentia > Cricetidae > Peromyscus > Peromyscus eremicus. The sequence goes on from NC_081432.1 coordinate 23,162,635, forward strand.
CACAGAAAACTGAATTATGAAAACTAGAAATCAGCAGTGTCATTTTCTGCCTTTCATTGTGTCCTCCTGAATATGGGTTAGCACAGTGTCATAGCCCAGAATGCCCACACAGGCGGTTGCATGTCCTGGTCCTTTGGGAGCATTTCTCCACCTCTGCTGCTGTCTTCAGGGGCATGTTACCATGTTCCAGAGTTTTGTCCAGCATCAGTACCCGCTGATTTCTTTGTATTTGGCAGTTACTCAGATTAACTCTTCCTGCTTTGATTTCTAGGGGGTTTGTTTTGATGTCCGCACTGAAGCAGTCACGGAAATACAGGTATTTTCTTTTCGTTTTTAGTGTTTGTAGACCCAAATCATACAGTATTCATTCTGAAAGCAGAGTGACAGTGTGGGCCACAGAGAACAGTCGCACTGTTTGATTGTGACCTTGCTGCTGGCATGCCTTGCTCCTCCTGGAGTTGGACTCAGCGGCTGCCCCACTGCTCTGGGCCGCATGCTCTCCCACACACTTGCTGTTGCTGTGTTTCTTAGTGTTGCTGTGCCGAGTGTGTGCCTCAGACAGCTGCAGTGAGTGATGGTTAAATTCACCCGTAGTGAGAGCCGCCCCTCCAGAAGACCTGTCCCCGCACTCGCCCCACGGCGTTGGGCCCCCATACTTGGCACTAGCAGCTCTTTTTAAGCACCTGTTTACCAACTTGTTTCCTTGGAGACATGGCAACAGGTTTTCCTTGTGGCTTTACCGAATTGAATTAAGGCACGGAACAAACCTTCTTCTACCCACAGGAGAAGTGGCATGACTCAAGACGCTGGCAGCTTGCTGTGGCCACGGAGCAGCCGGAGCTGGAAGGACCCCTGGAGGGATACCGAGGTGGCAGGGGTCAGCGCGATGGCAGCCGCGGAGCATTCAGAGGACAGCGGGGTGGAAGCAGGAACTTCAGGGGACAGGGACAGCGAGGAGGAAGTAGAAACTTCAGAGGACAGCGGCCTGGAGGTGGTAACAAAAGTAACAGATCCCCGAACAAAGGGCAGAAGCGGAGTTTTAGTAAAGCGTTTGGTCAGTGAGTGGAGGCTGGAAGGACTGTTCACCCTGGACTCCAGTGCCTCACCCCCACTGTCAGCGCCACCTCCTTCCTATTTGATCGTTTGCTCAGTCCCCGTTTTTTGCAGAGAGATGGGCTACTGAACTGTTCAATCTACCATCGCCAACTCTCTTCATTTTGAAAAGGGATGGGAATTCAGTTTATCATTTTCTAACACAGTGTCTAATTTTACAAAATGAAGCTAACCATGGATCGGTGTATCCTTCCATGTTGACCTTGCAAGTCCATCTTTGTGTGCGTGCGTGCACTAGGGTCTGAACTCAGAACCTCACACATGCTGAGCATGCGCATGCCCTACGACTAAACTCCATCTCTAGTCCCTAAAAGTGTCTCTTACTCATGTCCTCCAAAGAAAGTTCCTAAGGGGGCTGGAAAGATGGCTCAGTGGTTAAGAGCACTGCTCTTCCAGAGGACCCGGGTTCAATTCCCAGCACCCACGTGGCCGCTCACAACTGTCTGTGACTCCAGTTCCAGGGGACCCTACACCTGTGGCAAAACACCAATACACATAAAATAAAAAATAAATTAGAAAAAAAAAAAAGAAGAAAGTCCCTAAGGGATGCCTCAGTCTCTGGAGGACCACATGAGTCAGGGATTTTTTTCTTGCCTCTGATACTTGGCCTCCTGACAAACAATTGCTAGAGTCTCTGTGTGTCTGCTTTTCAAAGCCATTTCAGACTTAGCTGACTGGAATAGTTTGTGCCAGGCTCTGGGCGTGGAGGGGAGAAGTTAGTATAGATCTCTGCACAGTGTCTCCACATACTCTTCAGTTTCTCATTAGAAGGTGACTTGTGTTTCAGTGAATGCTCCAGTGTATATAGAGGTTTCATTTTCATAGGAGCCAACGTCCCAAATGTCTAAAGTCTCTGGATTTTTTATCAGTAATAAGACGAGATAGATGGTATTGAAGTGCTTGTGCCCTTCATTTGGAAGATTGATTTACCAAGAAGTAATTAAGGGAAGAGGGAGCTCAGTTGGTATTGCTGAAGAATGATTCAGAAAAGCCACAAGATGTTCTTCGTGGTCACAAGTGAGGAGCAAGAGGAGGCCTGCTGTGAATGGTGACCACTGCACAGGTCGTAACTCTGCAAGGGACTGTCTCCTAGTGGTCCGTCTGGAGTTTTTAGGGGGCACAATGGGACAATCTTCTCAGTGGCTTAGATCTTAAGCCACAGCATAAGTTCTAATTCTGTTAGGTTTCTTCTCCATTGAGAAGTTAACACTGCCTAGAGAATTTTAAGCCAAGCTACGCCATTTGAAGTTGTTGCTTTGAGGGAACTGAAGAACTCGGTGTAGCGCCTGGCCCAGTAATAACTGCTCGAGTTCTCAGGTTTTCTGTGTGTGTGTGTGTGGGGGGGGGATTATCCCACCTAGCACAGATGCTCAACGGTGGGTCTTCTTGCCTTCCTAGGGAATCTTAGAACAGGCTCAAAAGGAAAGCCAGAATCACACACACTGTCCTGTTTTCTCCAATTGTTAGATCAACTAAGATCTCCAGGCTCATCCTCTGATGTTAGTGTGGATGCCACCACCTAACTGGTCTTAACCGGAACACGTGGCACCAAAGGGCTCTGGTCACCAAATTAGCTCCAGACTCAGTTTTTCCCATGAACTCTGACCCGATGGTTCTTGTCCTCTGTGCTTGGAATTCTTTAGAACTTCTTTCTTTGTTTGACTGCAGCTTATAATAAGTTTTGGTTTTGCCCAATCACTGGGCATGCTTTAGTGAAACATTTCACTATTACGATAAGAATTTGTGCCGTATCAAGCTGATGAAAGGATATGCTGGCTGTGCTTTCAGGAGTAGAAGGCTAAAATCTTTTTAGACTATGGATTAGTCTATAGAAAAATGTCTGCCGTAAATCAAACAGTGAGGGGAAGATGAATACGAATCTCACTTACACAACTTAAGTAAAACAGCTCTCTGAACAGATGAAGATAGGTTTCTTCTGTGTCCCAGAATCTAATCAATATTTATATGTATAATTCAGCTATTAGTTGGCTTAAATGGGCTTATTGGGAAATGTTATCTTTTTTACTATTTTCTACATAGAAAATATTTTCCAGTTTCAATGGACTTTTGAATTATAACCCATTTTTATGTTCAAGCTGTCTGTGTATTATTTCTCCTGCAGTTGTACATAAAATGTTTTTACATTCAAATGAGTTACTGTATAAAGTACTGCATTATGCCATAATAAAGATACTAATGCTTTATAGTTTTGTTTTCTAAAATGAAAATAGCTCGACATTTTTATTATAACAGCGACTGCTAGGTATAAAAGTCTAGTAACTTGGGCTAGGGTTGTGGCTCAGTTGGTAGAGGCTGACCTCCAGTGCCTATTACACCAGGGAGGTAGAAGTGGGGGGATCAGGGAGAGGTTAGCAGTCGCTAAATTCCAAAAATAAAGCAGTCCTATGGTAACATTCCTGTGGGCAATTTTATCCGAATTCATTTCTTGAAACAAATCATCCATTCGGTTTTGAGAATTGTTCCTCACAGTCGATGTTTACCTTTCTGTACATACAGATCCACTATGGCATATTCGCCCTTCCCCACTTGTTTGTTTTTAAGACTTAAAAAATAGTTTTACATTTATTTAATAAACTTTGTTGTTTTCAAGACTGGGTCTCACTATGTAGCTCTTGCCATCTTGGAAACTATGTAGACCAGGTTGGCCTTGAACTTACAGACATCTGTCTGCCTCTGCCTCCCAAATGCTGGGATTAAAGGCTTATGTGCCACTACGTGTGGTTTGGTGAATTCATTATTTAAAAACTTGGTAAACAAAAACATCACGCACCAAAATTAACCAGACCCAGGGTCTGTACAATTTAATAAACATATACAGCTAGAATTGGCATTGGAAATGGAAATTAGGAAGTTTCATATTAAATTTTACACTTTTAGTATTACATTTTATGTATTCATCCACCACTATTGTATGACAAAACTTTTCCTGGGGAGGCAAGGTTGGGGAACCCACGACAAACCAAAGCACAGATCCCACCAAAGTCCAACTTCGTGAACGAGTGAGTTCGACTTGGGGTAACTAACAGAAGCAGACATGATTCAAAGCTGTATCACTGGAGCACACTGCACAGCCTGCAGGCAGCCCAACAGATTGGAGAGTGTCCTTCCTAGGTCCCTCAGGTGTAAACCTCTTGCTGGCAGCTAGGCTAGTCTCCGTCTTGCAGCTTTTCCTCTCTCAGTCTTCTCTGCGGCTCAGCTTCACCTAGTCTGACAGGGACTCTCAGCTTTTGTTACTTACTCCAGCCAGGGAAGGACCTAAAGAATCTGGTCAGCTTCAGAGACTTCCTGAAGCCATTTTGAGTTGTTTACCTTCCTGCTTAAGGAACTTCACCTAAGGATGGAGAGGAAACTTATACAACCACCAAAACCCCAAATCTAACAGAATTAGAACTAGAAACACAATTTGCCTTATATTTTCATAACTCATGTAGCCAGCCTGGGCTCCGTGAGACCTTGCCTCACACAAAAGCAGGGATCTCAGACAAAAACCAGCAAGTGCTCCCTTGTGTATCTCAGTGTTTGACACAGCTAGTGCTTGAGAGTTGAAATGTCCCCTTCATGTGATGGGAACTTCAGAAGTTGTGGCATGAGAAGAGCCATGCATGAATGAGAGCATCAGAGAGGATACATGGGCATTTGCCAGTTTTTAATGGTTGAAAGGAAAATGGAGCAAGTGCTTTTTATATTCATGACTTTCAATCAAAGGTTACTGAGGGCTGGTGAGATGAATCTGGTTGAAGAATTCTATCACCAAGCCTGATGACCTGAGTTTGAACCACAGCACCCATGTAGTGGATGAGAACCCATTATATATATATATATATATATATATATATATATATATATATATATATATATATAATATGCTAATAAATGAACCCCCAACTGAGCTGGCTAGTGACACACCCATAAATCCTGGCACTTCAGGTGCAGGGTGTGCTGCCCATGAACAGGAAGATGTTGAGTTTGAGGTTAGCCTGGGCTACATAGTAGCAAGCCATCTCAAAAGTAAATAGTTGAAACACAGCAGGAATTTATTATTTGCTAACTTGAAGCAAGGTCTGTCCTCTGTGTAAACCTACAGATAATTGCCACCATGCCTGGCTCAAAGCCTTTATATAAATTTTTTAGGGGACCTGGGGGGTGTGAGGTGGCGCAGTGGGTAAAGGCTATTGAGGCTGAGCCTGAGAACCTGTGTTTGATCACTAAGATCCACACGGTGGAAGGAGAGGACTGACTCCTGAAAGTTGACCTCGGCACATCGTGGTACACGTTCCCTCCAAATATAATTTTTTAACGCAGTGATAGCCTAATACACTAATGTTGAACGATCCCTACCTACCAACGGAGCAATGAACTAGCGAAGTTAGCTGTTAACAGTATTCTGAATTTCACTTCAGCTAGGGATTGCACCCCTGGTTTCATGCCCAGTAGGCAAGTGCCCTACCGCTAAGCTGCATCCCACCTTTCTAATTCTGAGCATTTTTATATAAACCACATCCATCCCTTGGGATGGAGCGCCAGAAACCACACCACGCCGGGGGCCGCTGAAGGCTCCGACCGCCTCCCGGACAGCTTCGTTTCCCTGACGACGGCTGTTGTGGCGACCAGCCCGCCCTCCCATTGGCTGCTGCCGAGCGTCTCGCGCGTCCCTCAACCATCCTCATTGGTCGGCGCTCCACAGTCACGACGTGTCGTAAATGAAGAGTCGTCGCAACGCGGAGGCCTCGGGTGTCTGGTCCTCGGGCGGGGAGGCGGCCGTCAACTGAGGCCGCGATGGCGGGCACCCCGGGGCCAGAGATCCGGGAGAAGTTCCAGGCGGCGCTGGCCCTGTCGCGGGTGGAGCTGCACAAGAACCCGGAGAAGGAGCCGTACAAGTCCAAGTACGGCGCGCGCGCCCTGCTGGAGGAGGTGCGCGCGCTGCTGGGCCCGGCGCCCGAGGACGACGACGAGCGGGCTGCCGATGACGGGCCCGGGGACCAGGCCCTGGGCGCGGCCGAGCCGCGGGATGCCGAGGGCCCGGGGGAGCAGCGGGCGCTGCGGCTCGCGGTGATCGAGTTCCACCTTGGCGTGAACCACATCGACACGGAGGAACTGTCTGCTGGAGAGGAGCATCTGGTCAGGTGCCTGTCGCTGCTGCGCCCCTTCCGCCTGTCGCTCGGCTGCGTCTCGCTCTACATCCAGGCGCAGGTGAGAGGGGAGCTCGGCGTCCAAAAGCCCCTCCTGGCTGGGGCTGTGTCTTAGTTGGTTCACTTCCCCAGCATCGTAGAACACCGGGCCTGTAATCCCAGTCCTCGGGAGGCTGCGGCAGGAGGATTGCTGCGAGTTCCTGGCTAGCCTGGGCTGCAGAATGAAGCTTAGTCCCTTTTAATTTATCCTAACACCTACCCACCATCTGCCTGCGAACTCCCTCTGAGCTCTCAGCCCCTGCTGCAGCCTCACTTGCTACCTCCCTTAGTCTTGGGCAGAACATTAGCATCTGTGCTTTCCAACGCCTTGACCAGCCCGGTTTCGTTCTATTAAGAAAAATCCAGCGTGATTCAAATGGAATGAAAATGACAAGGGATAGCAAGAATAATCTGATCTTGGTTCAAAACAAAATGTCCAAAATCTTCAACTCTATTCTTACATTATTTTGTTTGCTCAGCAAGGAATTCCCACCTATTCCCCATAGTGTGTCTCCAGATCTTTTAATAACTTCATTTTTTTTTGTTTGTGTTTACGCAAGGTTTCATGTGTCCAACGCTGAACTTTAGCTTCTTCTTAAGTGATAGAATCCTCCCTCCCTTTTTTCATTCAGACAGGAATTTGTTTTTGTAGCCCAGGCTGGCCTTAACTCATGCTCCTCCCGCCTCAGCCTACTTGCTGAGATTACAGGAATGGGCCACCATGACTCCCTCTGGTTTTAGTAACGTTCACTGGTCCAAACTGATCTCTCCTTCCAACTTTCAATATTTTATAATACTGTGTCTCATTTATAGGGTGCATGGTTTATTAAGAAGTCTGACATTCTGCTTGAAGGAACATAACATTTCAAAATTCAAGCAGTGGGCGAAGTTTTCCAGGCTCCTGGGTATAGCTCAGTGGTAGAGCATTTACCTAGCACTCCAGGTTTCATCTCCACACTATGGGGAAAAAATACAAATAATATATGACTCCCGCCGGGCTTTGGTGGCGCACGCCTTTAATCCCCGAACTCGGGAGGCAGAGCCAGGAGGATCTCTGTGAGTTCGAGGCCAGCCTGGGCTACCAAGTGAGTCCCAGGAAAGGCGCAAAGCTACACAGAGAAACCCTGTCTCGAAAAACCAAAATATATATATATATATATATATATATATATATATATATATATATGACTCCCTTGTGTCAGGTTAGTTTCTTAGACTTACAGACATTTTCATCCTATAGTTCATATATGTGAGCCAGGGAATAGTGACTAAAATTGTTTGTTGAGTAGGTAGCCCTTAAGAGAAAGTATCAACACTTAGAAAGAAATTGTATGTTGAATTCTTTTATCATGGTTCAATAAAGTTAAAAGTCAAATCATCATAATAATAAGCACTGCCCGTACTTTTTGCTCGGGCAGCGCCGGTAGGTGGCACCAACAGGGATATTTTCTGTGTTCATACATTAGTGAGCTAAAGAAATTCATAAGATGTTCAGTTCAAACAACACCTCAGCCAGCTGCTATCAACACACGCCTTTAGTCCCAGCACCCGGTAGGCAGAGGCAGGAGGATCTCTGTGAGTTTGAGGCCAGCCTGGTCTACATAGTGAGTTCTAGTACAGCCAAGACTGTGCAGAGAAACCCTGTCTCTAAAAACCAGAAGTAAAAACAAAACAGCAACAACAACAACAAAAAGCACTTCAGCACTTAGTAAGTTGAGCTTGAGCCCATGTGATGATGACTGCAGTGGCAGCTTGGCTGGATTAGGAATCACCCAAGAGATGCCCCTTTGGCCATGTCTGGGAGGGCGTTTCCAAAGAGATTCCCTCTGCTGTGGGTGGCAGCATCTCTTGGGAAGTGCCAGCATTTCTCTCTGTACTGATTGTGGATTCGGGGAGACCTTCCATGTTATGCTCCTGGCTCCCTGCCTTCCGCAACCCAATAAAACTACATCTCTCCGAAGTGTGGTCCAAAATAAACCCTTTATTTTAGAAGTTGCTTTTGTCTGGGTATTTTGGCACAGCAACAAGAAAATTAACTTATCTTGTCAAGGTTTTCAAAGGTTTAAAACCTTTTGAGGGCTTGGAGAGATGTCTTGGGGTAAAGGTGCTTTTTGCTAATACTGACAACTTGACTTCAGTTCCCAGGACCTACGTGTAGAAAGGAGAGAACTGACCCCTCTGTGTAGCCTCTACACGCACATCTCAGTGCAAACACATACACATGATAAATGGAAATCAACACACAGCTTTTTGAAAGGGTTTTAAACCTTAAACATTAAAACTATTTCACTATTTCAACTGCAGTATTAGGAACCTGTACATAATGTAAACAGTATATCTGCACTGTCTACTGTATTTTATTGATTTTAAGGTACATGTTTGACATCTTGGTATACCTAAGATAAGAATGTCTCATGGTGGGACTGGAGAGATGGCTCAGTGGTTAAGAGCACTGGCTGCTCCTCCAGAGGATGGGATTGGATTCCTGGCACCCATATGGAGGCTCACAATCATCTGTAACTCCAGTCCCAGGGGATCCCACACTCTCTTTTATCCTCCACAGGTACTGCACACATGTAATGCATAGACATACATGCAGGTAAAATAACTAAAATAACACATAAAATAACTAAAAGTTAAAAATAAGTAAGTAGCATTCTTTGCAAGTCTAATCCTTTATACCTTAGAGCCCAGTTCAACAAAATAAGAAACTATAAGGTAAATATGTTGTACTTAAGCTACATAGAGCCAGGGGTAGTATCTCACACCTTTAATCACAGCACCCAGGAAACTGAGGCAGGTGGATCTCTGTGAGTTCTAGGCCAGTCCTGTCTATATAGCAAGATTCAGAACAGACAGGGCTATGTAGTGAGAACCTGTCTAAAAACAAAAAACCTAAAAACTGCATATACATATATACCTCATAAGTTATATCAGTAGTAATTCTGTACATAAGTCATAACCGATTACAGTATTTTTTAGAAATTTAACAATAACAACAACCTTAGAAATAATAGAACTATAATTTTAAAAAGAGAGTCTCATAAGTATGATCAAATATGAAGATGTCATTATCCTGGCATTCATTTATAGATTTGCATTAGGTAATTTTGTGTAGCTGTGACCAAAATTCCTGACATAAACACTCAAAGGGAGGAATGGTTTGTTTTAGAAGATTTAGTCCAGCTTTGCTGGACTCTGGCTGTTGTAACATGACAGAGCAGGACTTCAGCTCATGAACAGCAAGCAAAGTGGTGAAAACGAAGAGAGCCACATTAATAAAAACCCGCTGCTATTTTATCAGGAAACATAACTTTGAAATGATGAGTCCCTTTAACCGGATGTGTTCAGTTACCCTTTTCCCTTTCTTTGTTCTCCAGAATAACCTGGGCATCCTGTGGTCTGAAAGAGAAGAGATTGAAACTGCACGGACCTATCTGGAGTCATCAGAAGCTCTGTACAATCAGTACATGAAAGAGGTATGTTACCTGCAGACAAAAATTAAAATTGGGACTGAGACTCAGCAAGAATTGGTACAAGAATTCCTTATTCATGTGCTGTGGAGATGGCTCCTTTATAAAGTGCTTGTCTTGCCAGCATGAAGGCCTGACTTTGACCCCCAGAACCCAAATAAAGGGCTGGGTGCTGTGGTGCATGCTTGTAATGCCAGTGTTGGGACTCAGGGACAGGTGACGCTCTGAGCTCAGGGGCCAGCCAGCCTAGCCAGCTCAGCAATTCCCAAGCCAGTGAGAGACCCTGGCACAGAAAAAAGCAAGGTGTTGGCTTCTGAGGAACACCTGAGCAATGATGACCTTTGTCCCCCACGGGCACATGCATGCACATACACACAAGAGTTCTCCATTCGTGATATTGATGGGATTTTTCAGTATCCCCAGGAATTTCTCTTTAGAGCTGTCTTGAAATTACTGCATATTGAAGACTGGGGTTCTTAAAAATAATCCTCAAATAGAGCATAATGGCAAAGATAGTCTTAGTATAATCATAAAGGAAATACTCTAATGTTATCTGACATACTGTTTGAATATTTTTGTATAAATTTACTTTAGATTTATTTCATTTTGTGTGTATGAGTGTTTGCTGCATGTATATCTGTGCACTGTGTGCATGTCTGGTGCCCTTGGAGGTCAGAAGAGGGCATCAGATTCCTTGGAACTGGAGTTCCAGATAGTTTTGGAACCATCTAGATCTGCAGGAGCAGCCAGTGCTCTTAACCACTGAGCCATCTCCAGCTCATTTTTGTTTGGACTACAGAGTTTATTTTGTTTTCAGTAAAGACAGCAGTGCTTTGAGGGAAACCAGCTACCTGAGCAGTACATCTGAAATCTTTGGGCTGTGGTTTGCGACTGTGGTGTGCACATCAGAATCACCCAAAGGACTTGTTAGGCCTCAGTAGACCATGTAGGCTCCTGTGTTCCCAGCAACTTGGAAGTTGAGGGAGGAGCTTGCGTTCAAGACCAGCTGTGCCACACAGCAAGACTCTGTCTAAACCAAAACCTATCTCCCAGGCCCTTGTGCAGCAGTTCTGGGCTGCGGCCTGAGAGTGTGCTTTTTAACAAGGTGACATTTGTGCTGCTGCTGTGATTACTGTGTTCTGAGAGCCCTGCTGCAGGGCCTTGTTTCTCCTAATGATTTCCCCCCACATCTGAAACGCAGCTTACACAGTTGAGTGTCTCTGGATCCACTGCAGCTTCCCAGCTCCCCATGGGTGATGCTCAGGAGTGCTGTCCAGTTTCAGGGGCTCTGCAGAACTTGGAATTCTCACTTGAGTCCTCACAGTCCTCCGAGACAACAAACCACCCCTGCTGCCATCCGACTCCCCTCTTTCTCCATGAAGGATGTTAGCAAGCACAGTGCTTTTCCATGGATTATCACTGTTGCAGTTACCGGCTTTAAAATCCATTAATAAATTGCTAGTTGTTTTAATTTGAGACAGGTCTCACTGTGTAGCCAGAATTGGTCTCAAACTTATAATCCTCCCGTCTCCACCTCATGAGTGGTGATCTTACAGGTGTGAGTGAGACACTTCTGGCTAAGAGTCTTAGACATCAGAGCAGTGTTCCACTTCATAAACAGTAGAGTACCTAACGATTATCAGTGACTTATAAATAATACCTCATTGAATCGTAACTTGATAAGGTAGATTGAAACTGCATGGTCTTATGCTTTATAGAGAATTGCTGTCCTAATTTTATAGAGAAGGAAATGGAGCACCAGAAATTAAATGACTTACCCAGAATAAATAGTGGAGATGGGATTCAGCCTATGCCATACCCTTTTCTTGTTGTGGGTTTTAGACAGTTTCTGATGTAACCCAGACTGGTCTTGAACTCACTGTAACTGAGAGTGAGAACAACCTCAAACTCCTCATCATCCTGCCTCTGTCTTCCAAGTGTTAATCCAGGCCTGTTGCGCCCTTCCTTACTAGCACCCATATTTTAAGGGACATACTCTACTGCTTCATTAGTAAATGAATGCACTTAGACTAGAATACAAAAATCGTGTTCCTGTAGAGCTGTATGAAAATGATGGTAGTGAGTAAAGAGAATGAGCTGTAAGTGGAGCCCCTACACTGCACATTCCTGTTCGCTTTGCCGCTCTAGTTTGCTAGATATGTTTAGACTGCACCAGGCCCTGTGCGAAGTGCTGATGGACCATGAAAACAAAATCACTACCTATAACAGACCGGATAAAGATTGGAACAGACAGAATCACACCAGCCCAGACTTTCAGGATGTGTGTTTAGGATATGTTTCATAGGCCTTTACCATACCCACACCCCAAAAAACCTATTTTTCCCCCTTGGGAATATCTCCAACTTAGAGACTTTATTTATTTGAGACAGGGTCTCACTTTGTAGCTCTTGTTGTCCTGGAACACACTGTGTAGACCAGGCTGGCCTTGAGTTTGGAGAGATCCTGTTTCTGTCTCTGCCTTAGCCTGTTACCTCCCTGCTGAAGTCCTAGGAGAGAAGAACTGTAAAGTAAGGATGCTGAGCATCTGCAGTCCTTCCTCAGAACGGTGTGTATGTGGCAGCGTCACACATAATGCACCCTTTTGACTTAGATGGGCCTCCATTTCAGTTAGGACGGATTTGATTGGCAGTGTAACATGTGAGGTGTGACAGCCCCAGCAGTGAATTATGTCTGGAGAGGTAGTGCATACAGAGGCCGGAGGACCAGGGCAGCATCAATTCTCAGTTATGTAGAAAGTTTAAGGTCGACTTGGGTTACACAAGAACCTGTTTCTGTCTCAAAAATAAACCAAAACCAAAACCAAACAGAAAAAGCAGGGAGCCTGAGAGATGGCTCAGCAATAGCATGATCAACTCTTCCAGAGGACCCACCAGTCACAACTGCTCTCACCTCAAGTTCTGTGGGATCTGACACCCTCTTCTGGCCTCACTGGGCACCAGGCACAAAGGTGGGGCACAGATATTAAACACTCATATACATAAAATAAATACATTTTTTAAAAAAGCAGACTAACTGAATTATATACATAAATGAGGCATCACGTAATTCCCATTAGCTAGAAGGGGGAAAGCCTCTTGAATCACCTTCAGGATTGTTGCAGTCTCTGAAGAGGACCTGTCTGCTGTGTGCCTTGGCTTTCCTTCCCAACTTACAGTTCGTTTTGTTTGTTTGTTTTTTTGAGACAGGGTTTCTCTGTGTAGTTTTGGTGCCTGCCCTGGATCTCACTCTGTAGACCAGGCTGGCCTCGAACTTAAAGAGATCCGCCTGCCTCTGCCTCCTGAGTGCTAGGATTAAAGGTGTCCACCACCACCACCTGGACCCAACTTACGGTTTTAGTCTCTGGAGTTGTAATGTTGCTAGATAAAACATTCCGATGGAAAGAAACTGAGAAAGGAAAGGGCTTATTGGTCTTACACTTCCAGGTCCGTCTCTGAAGGAAGTCAGGGCAGGAACTCAAGCAGAAACTTGAAGCCACAGGAAATGCTGTTTGCTCGCTTGCTCAGCTAGCTTTCTTATGTAGTCAGGACCATTTGGCCAGGGAGTGGTTTGTCCCAGAGTGGATCGGACCCTCCTATTACCAGTTAATAATCCACATCATCACCTGCAGATCAGTCTGATCCAGCCAGTTCCTCTCTCAAATGACTGTGCTGTGTCAGGGTGATCAATTCTCTGTAGAAAGGATTGCTGTCCTTGGGAACTTGATGAGTTCAGTTAAAAGAAGGATGGGGTTCCAAGGCAAAGCTCAGGGATAGATGATATGCTTAGCGTGTGCTAGACTCTGGGTTCATTCCCAAGTACCACAAAAACGATATAGCAAGATGCAAGGACGGACTTGTAGCTGGGACTGCCCTCATAAAGGGTCAACATTTATACTCAGACAAAAGCCTTCTTGTTGTTATGGATCTGTGGAGAGTAGCGCAGTCATCCTGACAGCCTGAGGAGGTTAGGTGCTGGGACTCCTACTTGTCATAGACAAGGGAACAGCATACAAGATTGGCTTTCCTAAGACAGTGAGCTATGTGATCACTGCTTCTTATTTAGTTGTTGAAAAGTAATGTTAACACTTACTGGATCCCTGAGTTCGAGGCCAGCCTGGTCTACAGAGTGAGTTCCAGGACAGCCAGGGCTACACAGAGAAACTCTTTGCTTGTTTCCCTGAGTTGATTTTCATTAGTAGTGACAGTTTAAACTGTTACCCAAGAAGATATAAATCACTATTTTTATGCCTATGTATGTTTTCTGTTTTATTATATTTACTTATTTGTGTGTGTGCGTGCATGTGTGCACGCGCGCGCCCTTTCCACCATGTGGGCTCTGGGGATCAAACTCAGGTGCTCAGGCTTGGCAGCAGGGTGTTTTTTGTTTCTGTATTTTGGAGTTTATTTTGGGTTTTTTTTTTTTTGAGATTATAACATAATTACATCACTTCTCCCTTTTCTCTTTTTCCCCTCTAAACTTATGTAGGTTTTTTTGGTTTGTTTTTTGGGAGTGGAGGATGGGGGGTTGGTTAAAGGCATGCACCACCACCGCCAGGCTTATCTAGGTTTTTAAAGAGCCTTTTTAGTAGAGAAAACAGTATTCAAAATACTTAATTATTTAACTAAAGCGATATATGATGGATTACACTTGTAGTTCTGGCCTTCAGAATATGGAGACAGTGGTATCGCTAGGACTCTTGAGGCCACCCTGGGCTACATACTGTGTTCTAGGCTAGCTTGAGCTGTGTTTTTTTTTAATGTGCATTGGTGTTTTGCCTGCATGTATGTCTGTGACGGAGCCAGATTCCCTGGAACTGGAGTTACAGACAGTTGTGAGCTGCCATGTGGGTGCTGGGAATTGAACCTTGGTCCTCTGGAAGAGTGGCCAGTGCCCTTAACCATTGAGCCATCTCTCCAACCCGAAGACCCTATCTTTAAAAAAAAAAAAAATGCATCTGCCAGCCTATAGTCCCTCTGTAACTCTGAGTTGCAGAGTCACATGGTGAGGCTGTCCCAGACAAAGGTCATTTCTCCAGTCCCTCCACAAGAGAGCGCTTAGGGCTTGTGTTTAAAGTTGAAAGAGCTTTGTTCTTTAACCACAGATTGGGAGCCCACCGCTTGACCCAACTGAGCATTTTCTTCCTGAAGAAGAGAAACTTACTGAACAAGAGAGATCCAAAAGGTTAGTCTTATAGAGACCACAGGTGCACCCAGAGTCTCCCTGGGTGCTTGCTCAAGAGTGCACACATGGTGTGTACTGCTCATGGCGCACCCCCAGGATACAATGTGCATGAGACTTCCATTTGTCACTTAGAAGTCACATGACTTTGTTCAACTCTGAGACCCAGATAGATCCAAGGGCCAAGCTGAACTCAGACATATATGAAATTTCCTCATAAGTTGTAAATCGTCATGTAAGTCTTTTTTCCTTCACAGATTTGAGAAGGTTTATACTCACAACCTGTATTACCTGGCTCAAGTCTACCAGCACATGGAAATGTTCGAGAAAGCTGCTCATTACTGCCACAGCACTCTAAAGCGCCAGCTTGAGCACAATGCCTACCACCCCATGGAGTGGGCCATCAACGCTGCTACACTGTCGCAGTTCTACATCAATAAGGTCAGGGTCCCAGAGCAGTTCTCGGGCAGCCCTGCCAGTGCCTGAAGACGACAAGGCCAGTAGCGCCGTCAGAGCAGGTCACTGGATCTGACCGCGTAGAACCCGGTGCAGACCGCAGCCCGCCGCTCTGGCAGAACACTATTGGAGTGCTCTGTTCCTTGAAGACTTTGGAATCTTTAAAAAAGAATGATGTTTTTAGTGATTGTTAGAGAATTTCCTGTTCTTTCTCCTCCCCCACTTTTGCATCTTTGAAGTGCTGATGTCGTCATGCCTGGACATGTTGCTGTCCCTCAGGTGACAGGCTACCTGCCATCAGTTCTGTTCAGCTGTTAGCACACTTTCATTTCACTTTTGCTCTGTGTTACCTTAAACTGCAGATTTTTATCTTGTTAGAGATAAAACTTTATCTCCATGCAGTACTAATCTTACAACTATGAGAATTTGTCTGAGGAAGTTGACAGTTAAATGTGGGCTTTGATAAAAGCATGTGATGTGTTTCAGTTGCTTTTCAGAATTAGCTGCTCTCTAATAATCATGTTTGATGTTGAAAGTATGTGCTGAGTCCTAGAGTTCCAGGTTTTATGACATACTTCGGAACTGCCCCGTAGAGACAAATTTGGACTTCATAGCTGCTTGTCCAAATCACTTAGCATTGTATTGTGTTTTGAGTACACCCATTTCTTCCCCAGTACTTTAGTTTCTAATGCACACACACATCATTTCTTTTTTTGTTTTGGAGGCAGGGTGTTACTCTGTATCCCTGGCTTGAAACTTGCTATATAGATCAGGGTGGTCTGGAACTCAATGATATCTGCCTGCCTCTGCCTCCCAAGTACTGTGACTAAAGGCATGTGCCACTACCTTGTCCGGCAGCAGAAACTGTTTCTATTTGTGGTTCTGATTCCCAGAGCTCTGACATTTGGTAATTCTCAGCCCGTCAGCAACCCTCTTTCTCCTCTGATGGCCTGCCGCCAGCCCCTCAGCCTTTTCCTTACTAAGCCTGTTCTCTGGTTCTGTGAATGTGCCTGTGTTTAGAGTATTATCCCATAGAGTGTCACTCAGAAAAACTATCAGGAGAGAAAGGGCAGTGGTGAGTGACTGTGGCATACTCTAGGAGTTTGCTCTGTGATCAAGCATGGAAGGAAGGCTGTTTGCGTTCAGTCAGACTCAACTCCTGTGCCTCCATTTCATCCTGGTCATCATCAAGAGCCCCCTCCCCCCCCCATGGCTTCTTCCCTCTAGCTGTTGGGGCCCCTTGTTTGTTTTGTTTAGCAACTTCCATTTTCTTTGTTCAGTATGGTTTTAATTAACACCTAAAATTCCATGGATATTCATTGTACAGAAAGTCTGAACAGTGAGCGTGTGACTTTGAAGTTGTTAAACATTACTTCTGTGGAGCATGTGGTCATTTTGTGAGTCTCTCCTATACCCACAGCTTCTTTTTTTCCCCACATCACACCCAACTAAGTTCTGTCACGAAAAGAGAGATTTGAACTGTGTTTGAAAGTGATGCTGTCTGTATTGTTACCATCTCCATCTGCTTCGGTTTGCTGCTCTTCAGTCCACATTTACCAGCTACCCGCAGGGTACAAGGCAGTCTCTGTCTTTAGCAGTGGCTGCTCATAGGAAGACAGTCTGGACAGAGCCAAAGTGGTAATGATGGTTAAGACACTGTAGATGGCCCAGTAATGTTTCTTCATGTGAGCTCTAACTGTCGTATGGTTGGGGGCTTCATACCAACATTTGGAGGGATGGATGCTGCTGGCCTATTGATACCCGTGGTACCTGGCTGTTCTTTACGATGACTCTGAATTCAGTGTGAAGGCGAGAGGTATTGCTGTTGAAGTTCTACCAACCAAATCAGTCTTTCAAACTTACTGATATGAAGCCGACATTCTCTTTAATGGGGGCGGCTTCCATTTAGAGGGTAGACTTTGGCTTCCTTCTGCTGGGTGATCCTGCTTTTTGCACGACAGATGACAAGTATTTGGTGTTTAACACAGAGATGTTCTTGAAGTGTTTGAGAAGTTTTCTGCACTCAGATTTAAATCCTGAGTTCTTTTTTTTTTTTTTTTAAAGATTTATTTATACATTGTTCTGCCTGCATATGAGTCTGCAGGTCAGACGAGGGCACAAGATCTCATTATAGATGGTTGTGAGCCACCATGTGGTTGCTGGGAATTGAACTCAGGACCTCTGGAAGAGCAGTCAGTGCGCTTAACCTCTGAGCCATCTCTCCAGCCTAAATCCTGAGTTCTTTATGAGTATTGACGAAGTAGTTCCATAAAGTTCATCTAGAAATCTGTTGATTGAAAACTTGATGGGGAGCCTTACTGTCTTGTCACCTCCCTCTAAAGGTTTGAGAAGACAGGAACGAGTCCTCAGTACTCTGGCACAGTGCAAATGGTCTAAGAATGAACTGTGCATGGGACTAGGCTATTGGGCTGAACCTGAGGGTATCGTGAGGAGATTGGAGTATGGGCTGCTCCGTGTTCCTGGTCGCAGGAGGAGAGTGGGCTGTCAGTCTTCAGTCATCTTTCCATCAGCTTGGATCATTATCAGGAGTGGGGGATATTGGTAGTTTATTCTCTAACTTAATACTGTTTCCATAGCAACAACACTACAGGACCCCTTTAGTGGGGTACTTTTCCTGATAGTATAGCTTTCCCCGTGTTAATAGATACCGTTAGTTGTAAACAAGGCTTTGTCATAGTCACACTTGTTCTTGTTTATTTTCCCAACAGCTCTGCTTTATGGAAGCCAGACATTGTCTGTCTGCTGCTAATGTTATTTTTGCTCAAACTGGAAAAATCCCAGCTACAGAAGACAGTAAGTTCGTGTGTGCCTTTCATTATATAGTTTCTCACCGTGACAATCTTGCCCATGTTGGCCTTGAATTCAAGATCCGCTTGCCTTAGCTAAGGACTGCAATTACCAGTGTGTACCCTGGTTACTATATAATTAAAACCTAGGTGAAGCCGGGCGGTGGTGGCACACGCCTTTAATCCCAGCACTGGAGAGGCAGAGCCAAGCAGATCTATGTGAGTTTGAAGCCAACCTGGTCTACAGAGTGAGTTCCAGGAAAGGCTCCAAAGCTATACAGAGAAACCTTGTTTCGAACAACAAAACAAAACAAAAAACAACAACAACAAAAACCTGTGTGAAATTCTGAAACTTAGTTTTCTTTTTTCAGATTGATTTATGTGTATGAGTGTTCTGTCTGCAGGTATGTATGTGTACCACATGTGTGCATGATGCCTGCAGAGATCAGAAGAGGGTGTCTCATTCCATGGAACTGAAGGTAGATGGTTGTGAGCCACAGTGTGGATTCTGGGAACAGAACCAGGGTCCTGCAGAAGCACCAAGAGCTCTTAACCATGAAGCCCTCAAATTTGAAACTGTTTGAAGCTTTAGAAGAGTTGTAAGAACAGTTACCATATGCCTTTTTCTAAATTCATCACTTTCAATATTTGTCACTTTGTTTTCATTTTTCTTTCTGACCCATTTGAGAGGAGGTCTTACAGGCTTCTTACGACTGTAATACTTTAATACATGTTTTCGTAAGAATGAGAATATCTTCAGCTAGGCATAATGGCTCATGTCTGGAGTTCCAGCACTTCAGAGACTGAGGCAGGAGGGGTGCCACAAATTTCAGGCCAGCCCAGACAATAGAGTAAGACCCTATCACAAACAAACAAAAACACAGTCTGTCTGTCTGTCTGTCTGTCTGTCTGTCTCTGGACAGTTAGCAGCTTCAGGAAGTGCAGCACCAAGACAGACAGTCCTTCTGTCTGCAGTGCATATCTCTGCCAACAGCTGCCCTCTACCATCCTTTACAGCGACATTTTTCTAGCACTGTGGCACATGGCTCAGGACTGCCTATTGCCCTCAGCAGCTGAGTCCATCTAGTCCTCCTGTCTCTGGGGCAGTTCCTCGGCCTCTCCTTCCCTTCATCACAGAACGTTTTGATGAACACGGGCTGGTTACGACATAGAGTTTCTATTGCTTAGGGTTCGTGTGATATTGCCTTTTGCCATGGTTGAGATTTTGGTCATTATACTACTATGTAAGGGCTGTCTCCTCACTCTCTCTCCTAATTGTAGAGGTTTTGCGTGGTTGCTTCTTTGTGTGTACGTGATGCTAGGGATTGAAACAAGGGCCTTATGTGTGCTAGGCAAGCTGATTCTAGCACAGAGGGAGGGGTCGTGGAGAAAGGTGAGAAATGACAGTGTCCATTGTTTTCCACATGCTTTCTGTCAGCATACAAAAATATTGTTGGAGATGGCATTTGTCAAAAATAATTTGGCAGTTTTTATTTAAAATATTTTAAATTGTGTAAACGGTTTGACCTAGTAAATTCCATTTCTAGAAACCAGTCCCAATTCTAGATGGATATATGTATAGGGATCTATATCCTAGAATTGTTCATAATAGGAAGAATTGGTAACAGTGTACGATAGGGTCAGAATTGTTTGTTTGTTTGTTTGTTTGTTTGTTTGTTTGTTTGTTTCGAGACAGGGTTTCTCTGTGTAGTTTTGGTGCCTGTCCTGGAACTTACTCTGTAGACCAGGCTGGCCTCGAACTCACAGAGATCCGCCTGGCTCTGCCTCCCAAGTGCTAGGATTAAACGTGTGTGCCACCACCGCCCAGCAGGGTCAGAATTTTAGTGGCACACCATATGAAGAAAAAACTATTGAAAAGTAAATATCCATTGTGACCTTAGTTTTCACCTGCAGACAAGAACTAAGAAAACTAGGGAGGCTCTAGAGGCACGCGGCACTGGGTTGCTCCCGGCCTAGTGAGGGTCTGCCGCTGTGCAGTCAGGAGAGTGGAAGAGCAGAGGACAGTGGTCAGGGCAGACGGCATTGACCGTGCTGACATCCGCCTGTGGTTCTAGCTCCTGAAGCTGAAAGAGACGTGCCGGAGCTCCACCGTCAAAGGAGAGGGGAGATAGCAAGATGCTGGATCAAGTACTGCCTGACTCTGCTGCAGAACGCCCAGCTCTCCATGCAGGTGTGTCCGTGGAACCGCCTTCAGCTCCCGGGGGCTTGTCGGGCGGCCCACAGTGAGTGTGTGTGTGTGTGTGTGTGTGTGTGTGTGTGTGTGTAAAAGCATGTAAGTATTGAGGTGCCTGTGTGTGTGCAGAGTTGGGCGGCCCACAGTGAGTGTGAGTGTGTGTGTGTGTGTGTGTGTGTGTGTGTGTGTAAAAGCATGTAAGTATTGTGCCTGTATGTGTGCAGAGTTGGGCGGCCCACAGTGAGTGTGAGTGTGTGCGTGTGTAAAAGCATGTAAGTATTGAGGTACCTGTGTGTGTGCAGAGTTGGGCGGCCCACAGTGAGTGTGTGTGTAAAAGCATGTAAGTATTGAGGTGCCTGTGTGTGTGCAGAGTTGGGTGCACGTGTAAGCTTGCCTGTGAAAAGCAGAGGATAACGTTGGGGTTTTTTGAGATAGAGTCTCTCTGAACCTGGGGCTGGGTGATTAGCTTAGGCTGGCTAGGGGCCAGCAAGCGCCTGGGATGTACCTGACTCTGCCTCACCAGCACTTAGATTACAAGTACTTGCCACAATGCTCAGCTTTCTTGTATGGGTCTTGGGGATCCAATCTGGGTCCCCACGCTTTCGTGACCAGCACTCTCCTGACTAAACTACCTCTCCAGCCCCATTTGTATTTTTTATGTTTAACAGTCTCACTCCATAGTTTAAGCCAGCTCCTCCCTCAGCCTCCAGAATGCTGGGATAATGGGTGTGCATCACACCTGGTAAGGACCATTCAGAATACCGCCTCTTTCTGGAAAACTTTCTTTTAGCTAGGCTATAGGAGGTGGAGTCAGCATCATATTCAGATTGTTACATAATTGTCCCAAGTGGTTATTTAAAAAACTAATTATTGAATGAATAATTCTTTATCCTCCACAGATACTATCTCCTTCCTTGAGCTTCATACTCTAAGTCATTTAAATTCTGTTTTGTAAGCCAGGAATGGTGGCACATGCCAGCACTCAGGAGGCAGAAGCAGGAAGATCTCTGTGAGTTTGAGGCCAGTCTGTCTACAAAGTGAGTTCCAGGATAACCAGGACTACACAGTGAGACCCTGTCTCAAAAAGCCAAATAGGGGGCTCAAGAGATGACTCAGTGGTTAAGAGCACAGGCTGTTCTTCCAGAGGCCCAGGGTTCAATTCCCAGCATCCACATGGCAGCTCACTACTGTCTGTAACTCCAGTTCCAGGGCATCTGACACCATCTTCCAGCCTCTGCAGATGCCAGGCACCAACCTGGTGCACAGACATACATGCAGGCAAAACACCCATGCACATAAGATATAAAAGAAGTTAACTTTAAAAAGAACGGAAGAAAGGAAAGACAGGATGTGGTGTGGTGGCGTAACCCTTTAAAAATGACCAAAATGAATAGATGTGGTCCTCTCATCTCTTATCTCCTTTTGCTCATCAATGTGTGTTTTGAGACAGGGTCTCTCTCTGGTACTGTCGGTATGGAACTTACTTCAGTAGTGCAGCCTGGCCTCAGACGTGTAGCCGTCCTCCAACCTCAACCTTCCTAGTGCTAGGATCACAGAGTGCACCACCATGGATGGCCCCTTAATTGATTATAGACTGCAAGTCCTTGAAGGCAGGAAATGACTCTCACTAATTTGTGTGTCTTTGCAGTATTACCTTACAGACTGACAAAGTCTTACAGGGTAAAGGCACAGCCAGTCAGCAGTTAAGTGTGCACACGGCCAGTGCAGCGGTTAAGTGTGGACAGTGCAGTGGTTAAGTGTGGACACAGCCAGTGCAGTGGTTAAGTGTGAACACAGCCAATGCAGTGGTTAAGTGTGGACACGGCCAGTGCAGTGGTTAAGTGTGCACACGGCCAGTGCAGTGGTTAAGTGTGAACACGGCCAATGCAGTGGTTAAGTGTGGACACGGCCAGTGCAGTGGTTAAGTGTGCACACGGCCAGTGCAGTGGTTAAGTGTGCACACGGCCAGTGCAGTGGTTAAGTGTGCACATGGCCAGTGCAGTGGTTAAGTGTGGACACGGCCAGTGCAGTGGTTAAGTGTGCACACGGCCAGTGCAGTGGTTAAGTGTGAACACGGCCAATGCAGTGGTTAAGTGTGGACACGGCCAGTGCAGTGGTTAAGTGTGCACACGGCCAGTGCAGTGGTTAAGTGTGCACATGGCCAGTGCAGTGGTTAAGTGTAGATATAGAACCAGCCACAGTAAGGAGCTTAGCTCCAGAGCTCTGATGTGAGCCCAGCTCTGCCTGTAGCTCTGTGTTTCTGGTAATTTTTTTCTTTCCTTCCTTCCTCCCTTCATCCATCCCTCCCTCTTCCTTCCTTCCTTCCTTTTTTTTTTTTTTTTTTTTTTTTTGTTGTTGTTGTTGTTGTTGTTGTTGAGACAGGGCTTCTCTGTGTAGCTTTTGCTGTCCTGGAACTCGCTCTGTAGCCCAGGCTGGCCTTGAACTCACAGAGATCCACCTGCCTCTGCCTCCAGAGTGCTGGGATTGAAGCAGCCACCACTGCCTGGCTTTTCTGGTAGTTTTCTTAATGTCTCTCTGCCTCAATTTCCTCATAAGCAAGACAGAGATGTTAATGCCTGCTTAGTACTGTTGTTGTGAGAGTTAACATATTTAAAGGCCTCAGAAAGTATCTGAGTGTCTAAGCCAGGGCTGATGAGCTGACTCAGCAGGTAAAGGTGCTTGCCACCAAGTCAGAGTTTGATTCTCGGGAGCCACATTACAGTAAAAGAGAACCAACTCCTACAAGTTGTCCTCTGACCTCCTCATAAACACACACGCGTGCGCGCGCACACACACACACACACACACACACACACACCTAAATAAGTCTAATTTTAAAAAAAGAGTACCTGAAATCTACTAAGTCCTCACTAAATGTTAACTTTATCTTCATCATTCATACTAATCTACATGGGACCCTTGTTCCTAGACACAAAGAGGGAATATAAAATAAATTACCTGTAGACACATAAACTTTCTGGTTATTGTACTTTGTTTTTCTCTTTGTGAAAACTGAAATATAGTAATTATAGCTGTAATAATATAGAGCTCATAAAGCTGTAAAAATAACAAATGCAGAAGCATACGTTGAGAAAAGGGGACCATTTTGGAAAATGGAAGTAAGGACAGGACATTGTGTGGGCTGAGGATGTAGCTCAGTTGTTAGTGTGCCTGCTTAGCCTGCGCAAAGCCAGGGGTTCACTCCCCAGCACTGCGTGAATGAAGTGGGGTGGGACAGGCCTGTGGTCCTACAGCTGGGGGGAGCTCAGGGCATCCTTGGCTTCCTGACAAGTCTGAAGCCAGATTTTACCACAAGAGACTTGGAAGGAGTGTGTGGGTGCAGTTGGGGGGAAGAGAAGAGAAAAAAGTATTGAGCTGGGTGGTGGTGGTACACACCTTTAATCCCAGCACTCAGGAGGCAGAGCCAGGTAGATCTCTGTGAGTTCGAGGCCAGCCTTGTCTACAGAGAGAGTTCTAGGACAGCCAGGACCACACAGAGAAACCCTCTCTCAAAAAACAAACAAACAAATAAATAAGAGTGATTTATTTTATCTTACATATATGAGTATTTTTGTACATCTGTGTACTACGTGTGCACCTGGTGCCCATGGAGGTTAAAAGAGGGTATCAGTTCTTCTGGAATTGGACTTACAGGTGGTTGTGAGTGCTAAGAACTGAACCTAGGTCTTCTGCAAAAAAGCCATTTCTCCAGCCCCAACTCTTCGTTTGTTGAGACTGGGCCTTGCTGTGTATCCCCAGCCAGCTTGGAATATGCTGTTTAGCCCAGGCTGGTCTCCATTCTGCAGTCTTCCTGCCCCTGCCTCCTGAACGCTGCGATTACGGTTGTGCTCCACCACATAGCTGGCTGAGGTTTACTCTGCTTTTATTTCCCAGCAGATGAGTATCCTGCCTGACTGCGATTTCTCCTTTTCTTTTAGGACAACATTGGAGAACTTGATCTTGACAAGCAGGCGGAACTCAGAGCATTACGGAAGAAGGAACTCGATGAGGAGGAGAGCATCAGGAAGCGGGCTGTACAGTTTGGAACCGGCGAGTTGTGTGACGCCATCTCTGCAGTGGAGGAGAAAGTGAGATACTTGAGACCATTAGATTTTGAAGAAGCCAGGGAACTTTTCCTACTGGGTCAACACTATGTGTTTGAGGCAAAAGAGTTCTTCCAGATTGATGGGTATGTTACTGACCATATTGAAGTTGTCCAAGACCACAGTGCACTGTTCAAGGTGCTCGCATTCTTTGAGACTGACATGGAGAGGCGGTGCAAGATGCACAAACGCAGAATAGCCATGCTAGAGCCCCTGATTGTGGACTTGAATCCCCAGTATTATCTGTTGGTCAACAGGCAGATTCAGTTTGAAATCGCACACACTTACTATGACATGATGGATTTGAAGGTTGCTATTGCTGACAAGCTCAGGGATCCTGACTCACACATTGTGAAAAAAATAAATAGCCTAAATAAGTCTGCACTCAAGTACTACCAGCTCTTCCTAGACTCTCTGAGGGACCCAAATAAAGTATTTCCTGAGCACATCGGGGAGGACGTTCTCCGCCCTGCCATGTTAGCTAAGTTCCGAGTAGCTCGTCTTTATGGCAGAATCATCACTGCAGACCCCAAGAAGGAGCTAGAAAACTTGGCAACATCTTTGGAACATTACAAGTTTATTGTTGATTACTGTGAAACTCACCCCGAGGCCGCCCAGGAAATAGAAGTTGAGTTAGAACTTAGTAAAGAGATGGTCAGTCTTCTCCCAACAAAAATGGAGAGATTCAGAACCAAGATGGCCCTGACTTAAGCCTTGGTTCAAAGGAAAGGAAACATACAACCTGGAGCAATTCCCCCTCCATCCACCCTAGTGAGCCGAGCCCAGCTCCATGGCCACCTTCACACCATAGCTAGAGGAATGCACTCTGAGCTTCAGATGCAGTCAGGTACCTGAGGCTGTGCTAGGACCTTAAGCAACATAAAGTTCAGTAATAATTTACACCTAATTATGTAAATTGCCTTGCTAAGTGACAGGTGTTTTGCATTTTCGAGCGCTAGTTTTCCTGTTTAAATTTCTAACTGTTGTGTCCTCTGCTGACTAGTGCTTGTTAGATTTCACACTCGCAACAACACTAGGAAGTGTGCCTATAGAAGAGCCTGTTACTGTGCCGGATTTGAGAAAGTTACTTCCTATAGTCGTTCTTTGTAAAATACTTTCTTAAACTCCTAAATAAATCTTTCCCTTTTGAAAATACTAAAAACTTAAGTTAATTGAAAATGTTGTAAAATGGCTGATCTTAATTAGAAGACAAAAGGCCTTGCACATAATAAATTTACTTGTTTCAACTAGTAAACACTTCTATTGCCCCTTTTTTTTTCTTGTAAGAATGTTCTTTTTAAAAAAAGATTTATTTTTATGTATGTGTATGTGCCAAGTGTTATGTCTGTGGATGGATCATGTATCTGCAGTGTCTATGGAGGCCAGCAGAGGGCAGCAGCTTCCCCTTGAATTGGAGTTCCAGGCAGTTGTCACTGCCATGCAGGTGCTGGGAACCCAGCCCTGGTCCTCTGGAAGAGGAGCCAGTGCTCTTAGCCATTGAACCAGCTCTCCAACCCATTTTCTTGTAAAAATTGTCTTATTTTTGTCACCTTAAAGGTATTAGCTTATTCAGAGCCAGAGAATAATATTTCAGTGTTTTTATTAGTGTATATTAATTATTCATAATGATAGATTTCACTTTGACATTTTCATACACATATATAATATATTTCAATTATACTCACTCCTGTTACCTTCTCTTGTGCCCCTCCCATTTCCTCAGTCTCCTTCCTCAAAAGAAGAATATTTCTTTAATAGCATTGCACAGTAAGGAGACATTCAAATAGAAAACCGTACTGATCATGTTTATCATCAAAGAGTCCCGCTCTAGTTATAAACCACATCATAATTGTCATAAAAATTGACATTGTTCGTATGTGTTGGTCATTTAAAGAAATGCAGAATTCAGGGCTGAGGATGTGGCTTAGTGGTTGGAGCGCTTGCCTAGCATGGGCAAGGACCTGGCTTGCACAGTCAGCATCCAGGAAGGAGGAAAGGAGGATGTCAGCTCAGTGTCCAGATCAGTTGTAAGATTTGCTGTAGAGAATAGCCCTGTGCCTGCCTTTGCTTACCTGTTAACTTGCATCCTAAAGCTAATCCTAAGATTCCATGACGTTTCTTATGGGTGTGTATTTACATACCTATTGTGCTTTTCGGTTTGCTGGGGAACAAACCTGTGAATAGCAGTCAGTGTGGAGGATTCCATTAGAATTTCACCAGTGTGAAATTCATTAAAGTGCATGTGACTCAGGCTCTGTCCTCATTCTTTTTTTTTTTTTTTTTTGTTTTTTGTTTTTTTTTGTTTTTTCGAGACAGGGTTTCTCTGTGTAGCTTTGCGCCTTTCCTGGAACTCACTTGGTAGCCCAGGCTGGCCTCGAACTCACAGAAATCCATCTGGCTCTGCCTCCCGAGTGCTGGGATTAAAGGCGTGAGCCACCACCGCCCGGCTGTCCTCATTCTTAGCCTGAGACACAGGATGAGCAGAGCAGGGCCCTGTGCTCACAGAGCAGATGAACAGAGAACAAGGTACCTTGGGACTCAGTGAGGAAAATCCAGTGCTGATGCAAGCGTTTGTGGGAAGGAGTGTTCTTTAGCTGTGCTGGTTTGGAAGGCCTGGACAAGGTAGAGACCCAGGGTGGAGAACTGAATGAAGAAGAATCCTTATAGTCTTTATTGGAGTGTTCCAGGGGTGCTAGGCTGAACAGCTTGCAAGGAGCCTGGCGCTTCAGAAGATGTGGCAGGAACGGACCTGACTCGGGGTGGGTGAGGAGGGGCAGACACCAGAGTCAGGTGGAGGGAGCTCTGTAGCTTGGGGATAGTTTGCATTCTAGGTGCAATGGTGCATGGAATTTTAGCAAGAGGCCTGGCCAATCGGATTAGAATTTTTAAGAAATCAGCTCCTATGGTCTGGGAACATGGCCTAGTTGATAGAGTGCTTGCCCAGAATGTTGAGAGTCCTGAGTTCAATCCCAGCACCACATAAAATAGACATGGTGCTCCACACCATGTCTCAGTACTGAGGAGGTGGAGGCAGGAGGATCATAAGTTTGAGGTCTCTTTTAGCTACCCACTGAGTTTGGGACCAGTCTGGGCTATATGAGACTCCGTTAAAAGAGAAAGAGAAGGATCGAGGAAGGGAGGGAGGGAGCAAGGAGACTAGCTTCTGAGGGGGATGGGCTGATCCAAGTCAGAGACAAGGTGGCTTGAACCAGGGTGGTGGGGCAGAAGCCGAAGCCATGGGCCATGCCAGGGGTTTCTAAAGGAGAAGAATCAGGAGCCACAATAAGTCAAGGAAGCACTCTGTGGGGCCTGTGGGGTCCGAAGCAAGAGTTCTATCTAGGATGGTAAGTAAGCTTGAGCTGAAGTAACTGCTGTTCAGTAGCTTTTCCTGAGACCATCCCTAAAAGGGAATGGAGGAAGCTCAAAGGAGCCAAAGAGGGCAGGGCAGCTTCTTGGGGACAGAGATGTGACAGGGAACCTCACCCTCTCTGTCCCAAGCCTTCCTTTCACAGATGGAGATGTGTATGAGTGGTTTTCATGTATGTCTGTGCATCACATGTGTGCGGTGTCCTCAGAAGTCAAAAGAGGGTGTCAGACACCCTGGAACTGGAGTTACAGATGGTTGTGAGCTACCACGTGGGCTCTGGGAGCCAAAAGGTCCTTTGTAAGAGCAGTGAGTGCTCCTAACTGCTAAGCCAGCTCTCCAGTGCATCCCCACCCCCACCCCCACCCCCACCCCCACCCCCCACCCTGGCCTGTCTTGATACAGTCATTTTCATGACCTCAGTTCAGGGTTTATTCATTTCAAAAGTACCTTCCGAGTTTTGGGTACTACACTTGGAGAATTTGCTAAAACTCAATGGCTTTTGTCTTTGCCTCTCTCCTTTCGGGCAGTGTTAACTCGATTTCAAAGGGTAAAACAATGCCAAGTAGAACAGGCAGTGACTGTAAAACCGGTCATCATCCCTGTCGACATCAGCATACTCTGCTCTTTGTCCCTTGCTCTCTGTGGCTTTTCAGACTTTAAGACTTTGTCTTTGGTTATCAGCAGAAATCTCAGCTCTGTGTTCACTGACGCCTGGCACCCGCCTTCTGAAGGCGCTGGCTGCTTCCCTGAAGAGGGCTGTTTTCAGATGTCCTGCTCTCAAAGCCCTTTGTACTGACATTACAGAGGACGGACAGCAGAGATCTGGGTTTATGTGCTCTAAAGCTTTCTACGTTTATTTCTATAAAGGTTGAGCAGTCATTGAGTGGCAGGCCTGTTTGGACCCTGGGTCTCCTACAAAATTAAGCTAGTGGGTCCTACCAATTTAGTGAGAATGGACTGTAAGCATCTCCAGTACAATTCTTCACAAGCTACCAAGTCAGGTAGAAATGAGAAGGAAAAATGGCCTAACACTCCACCTTATCCAAACCGTAATTATAACTCTATAAAGAGGTTTTTCAGTTACCAGTTTTGTTTCTAAGTAGCTGTTCAGTGTTAGCAATCTTTCTGTAGCCATTGGAGAGAGTCCCCAGTTTTCGTTTATCAGAAACAGTTTCTAATCATGAGCTGTAAAAACAGAATCTTCAGGGCTGGAGAGATGGCTCAGCAGCTAAGAACACCACTGACTGCTCTTCCAGAGGTCCCGAGTTCAATACCCAGCCACCACATGGTGGCTCACAGCTGTCTGTAATGGGATCTGGTGCCCTATTCTGGCCTGCAGGCATACATGCAGACAGAACACTGTATATATAATAAGTAAATAAACCTTAAAACAAAAACAGAACCCTCAAGAGTTTAGACAATAATATTTTTAAATGACCCAGTACATATGGATATATTTGTCTGTCTTTTTTGCTTGTTTTTGGCTTTTAATGGCTGAGTCATCTTTCCAGCCCTGTTTTTTGGTTTTGTTTGTATTTTGTTTTGTTTTGTTGATTGTTTGAGACAGGGTCTCTCTGCAGTCCTGGCTGTCCTAGAACTTACTATGTTTACCAGGCCGTCCTTGAACTCACAGAGATCCACCTGCCTCTGCCACCGGAGAATGCAGCCCTCCTTCCTTTGCTGTTGTCCTCCGCAGGACAACTTGGCCTCACTGTGGACACCATGGCTTTGAAAGCAAGCCGGTCCTGTCCATCCTCCCAAGTGCTAAATTGCAGACATGCCGTGGCACCCTGTAGTGTTTGTATTGTAGACACTGGTACACAGATGGGCCTTTCCATCATCCTGCCAGCCAGAGAGAGAGTCTCTGAAGAAGGAAAAAAAAGGAGCTTCATTATATTCACTCGTTTTGTTTTTAAAATTATTCTTTTCTTTTTTTGTTTTGTTTTGTTTTCTCGAGACAGGACCTCACTATGTAGCTCTGGCTGTCCTGAAACTCACTATGTAGACCAGGCTGGCCTCAAACTCACAGAGATGCACCTTCCTCCTGAGTGCTGGAATTAAAGGCGTGCACCACCACACCTGGCTAAAATTATTTTTCATCATTATTTTGACGTGTTAGGACCTTCTGTGCATTAAGCTCAGTGTCCACTGTTGCCCTGTACCTCCAGGCCCTTTTAGTAGATTTTAGAAAGTAACCTGAAACCTACTGTGCACAAGGTCCTGGGTTCCGTTCCCAGGGCTGCAAGGACCCAGTGCACACGCC